>NW_016690200.1:6643052-6673882 GCF_001604755.1 Lepidothrix coronata
TGCTCTACCACTCCCACTCCTACCACACACACCTTTTTCTTTTTTTTTTCTTTTTTTTTCCTTTTTTTTTTTGTTGAGATCTCACCTGGAAAAGGAAAAGAAAAAACTGATGAAGAAGTGATGATGAATCATAGCAGCCACGGAACAGCCCAGATAAGGCATGATTTGCATTTTCCTGTGATAATTTACCTCTCTGGATGCTTTCAAATTACCTTTAGGACCACATTAATTCTGTCACCACGAACTCCAGCCTGGGGACAGAGCAACCATGAGAATGGCAATTTAAGTGGCTCTGTTTGGCTTTTCTGGGCCTTGAGTGACACCCAGCACACAACATCCTACATCTGAGAGGGCACTTTGGTGGCTTTATCACACGGCCTTTGTCTGTTCCAGGGTTTAAAGTCTGGAATGGGCTGATTTGCTCAGCCTGGTCCAGATTAAGTTCTGGAGTATCATCTTTTCTCGTGATGCACCAACTGTGACACACGTGCTAGAAGGGATTTGTTGTCTCAAAAGAGCAGAGTCATCACAGTCAATAAATGCTGCAGGAAAACCAGCATCCCTGTCTCTTACTATGCCCCATCCCTGGAAATGTTCAAGACCAGGTTGGATTGGGCTTTGAGCACCCTGGTCTAGTGGGAGGTGTCCTGTCCCATGGCAGGGGTTTGGAACTAGGTATTCTTTAAGATCCCTTCCAACCCAAACAATTCTATGATTATATGATTCCATGATTCCCTTTTATGATTCTCTGATTACTGGAATGTTTATGTACTTTAACTTTTTTAAACACCAAGGAAAGCACGGATTTGCTACAGAAGGGAATTGGTTAAATAACTCTGAACTATTTAATTCTCTCTGTATGAGATGAACATCCCTCTGAGGGCTCTGAAGAGAGTCTTGCTTCTGCCACGGTCTCAGCTGGAGGTTGTCATCACCTCATACCTGTAGTAAAGGCATTTGCTGCATCCAGCTGTCTGTGATCTTGCTTTAAACAGCTCCAAAAGTACATTTCTGCTAGTCTAGCTCATATCAAATGCAGCGAGTTTGGAAGAAGTTGCAGGAACACTTCAGGTGATGGATGGGAGCAGGAAGCACGAGGAAGGTGATAAAGACCTGCAGGTGCCTTTGGGAGCTGTAACCACTTCAAGAAGCACAGCTGGAGCTGGAAGTGTATCCTGAACATTCATCTCCATTCAGCCCTGCAGAGCTGCAGTAACAAGGCTAAAATCAGGCAGGTTTAAACCTGACAAGGGCCTACTGGGATTGGTGGTGGTGGTGGGTGAAGAAGAGGTTCTTTGGGAGTAGGTTCTAGCTGTAGATTTCAGCCTGTTTGATTCAAGTTCTACAACAACAATACTGCTGCAGTTTAAAAGTATTCCCTACTGGACAAAACAAAAAAAAAAAAAAAAAAACATTTCTTATTGCATTATTTTTAAGTCCTTTGCGTGTGTGTATGCTCTGGACAGGAGAGTTTAGAAGTCAAAATGTCCTGTTTCTGACCTCTTTGGGACACAGCCAAAAATATTCACTGCTATTTCCCTCCCCATCCTAATAACTTATGGTGAATGCTCCAGGTAAGAGGCTACATGGAATAACCAACTGCTCCTTAAGCAGTCTTGACCCTCATAAAAACCATCCTCACCATGGTCATCTTTCTTCCTGAATAATACATTACCCACATGGTCCTACTGATGATTATCCAGGCTGGCCAAGCTCATCTGTTTTATGTGCTTATCACTCACATGGCTATTGATTAAGTGCCTTCTCCTTTTCCCTTCAAAGCTGAAGGCACATCTCTACATGGTCTGAAACAAGGAAGGATCAAACTCTGGCATAATACTTTCTAAAATACCTTGTCCATGAAATGCAATTCCGTGTGCTGAGGGAATAGGAGGTTTCCCGTCAACTTTCACGACAGACAAGTGAAGCCAACGCTGGATTCTGACCCCTCTTTTGTGTCAGGAGATAAATGCTCTGAAACTTCTGCTGGTAAGAGGTGCTGAGTGCAAAGGGTTGAGAAACAACTTAAGAAATAGAACAGGTATTTCTTATTTCGGCATTATTTCGGCCAGAGATTTTCAAGGAAAATGTTTCTCTTCCAGAGCAACTTCATCTCACTCTGCCATGAGAGCTTTCTGTGTTGACCCTGCTGGTGTGCTGGAGCGAAGGCAGCCATAGGTCACTTGCAACCTGAATTATTCCATGACTCAGTGGGATAAAAATGGAGAAGAAATGGCTGGGGTAACTTTTAGGTCTGGAGATCAGACTGTGCCATGGAGAGAAGGGAACAGCAGCAGTGAAGAGGAAGAGGTCAGTGCGCTGGGGTTAATGTCACTGGCAATAACTTTAGGTACCCACCTTGGGGACATCTCTGTGCTGAAGTTTGCAGCCCAAATGATGTGATTTTAGCCACTGATAGTGAAAGACCACAGGCTTTGAGCTGGTCTGACACTGGGGAGAACTGGGATGTCTCTGGAATTGCCCACCTGCTCTGGGTGGGGATAGGGGGGATGAAGATACCCCTGGGGACACCCAAAGCAAACAGAAGAAACCCCATCACGGCCATCACATTCCTGCAGGAAAGAGCTCAGGGTGGTGATGAATCTTAATCCCCCCACTCCTTTTCCATACCACTGTGGGAACGCTGGAGCTGTGAATCCTGGCATGAAGAGGGTAAGCAGCACACCAGGGGTAGGGGATGGATACTGGGAAGGCAGGAATGTCTCTGTCCAGCAGTTTTAAATGCTTTGTTAATAAAACTTTATTGTACTAATTGGATAACTTGAACTATTAGACTGTTTAAACACTTATTTGTCTAAGAATAACTTTTTAGCTCATATGTACAGTGTTCCCTTTGTCCCATAACAGGATTTTGACAGCACTGCTAAGCCCTGTTAGCACTGTTGAAGGGAAATGGATATTGATATTGTCTTGATAGTGTTCAGGGCATCTCATCTTAGGACAGAGCTGTCAAAACCGGGGCAGACAAATCTCATTCTAGAAGGACCCAGCTCCCTGCCCTGGTTATAAAGAACATCAAGACATACAGCTCAGAAGGTGATGTTTGTGCTCAGATAGGGGAGGGTAGGTGAGATAAATCCCTGGCTGGCTGAATGAATTTTCACTTTGACTTCAGGAGGGATGTGAAGAACACTCTGGGGAACCTTTCCTGATGGAAGTGTCATTAAATCCAGCATGTTGGAGTGCAGATAGTCCCTATGCCTCATTGTTCTCTTGGCCTCAAACACCATAAAAAATATCTACATTTACCTTTAGGAGACTCTGCTGGTGGCCTAAAAATGGCCACCCATGTTTCTAGCAAAGAGAAAGAAGCTGAAAGGAGATTTTAAGATTAAACTTCCTCTAGTGAAGAAGTAAACCCAGATCCATCTGCCATTGTCCTGATGGAATAGTTCAATAGCACCATTTTCCTGCTTCTTTGGGAATCCCTCACCTGTGGGTCTTTTATGTGGGAAAGGCCTAAAACCTTTTTTTTCTTCTGGTTTTACTACGGGTGAAGCTGCTTTGGGTTGTTTGGGGGGTTTTTTTAGAGGATGTCTGTGGTGGGGAACCAGGAGGTGGGACATTATTTCTGGCTCCATTCCCATGCTGCTGTGTGACATGGGGCAAACCTCTGCACTTGACTCCACATCAAGGCCCTTCCCCTGCTCAGTGAGGTAGAGAGAGGCCGTTCTGAAAGTGTTCAAGGTCTGGTTGGGTGGGACTTTGAGCAACCTGGGATAGTGGAAAGTGTCTCTGCCAACGGCAGGGGGTTGGAACTGGATGGTCTTTAAGGTCCCTTCCAACCCAAACCCTTGTGTGATTCTCCCATCCTAAGAGAGGTCACCAACAGCACGGGGTGAACTGCCCAGGGGAGGGGGGGTCTGCTTGTCTGCATTGGAGATTTTTATGACATTCTAAAGCTACACACCTTATTTTTTAGCTAAAAAGATGAAAGCCCGACTTTATCTCAGCCCCAGAGCTCCAGCTTGTGCTTCCAGTGTTGTAGCACAGATGGCTGGTGTGGGAATGAGGGATAAAATACTGTGCTGGTTGTAATGACACCACAGAGCCAACAGAGCAGTCAATCTCTACTGAAACAACCACACAAGGACTCTGGAAACTATCAGGAAAGGTGTCTTTAGAGAGTAAAAGAAAGTATCTAAAATAGCAGATAATAAAGAGAATGGGCATAGATCTTGTTCTAAGTACACAGAGGAGGCCAAACCTCTTCCCAGATGAGTAAATGAGGGAAACTAAATGCTGAGTTTGGTTTATCTATAATTAAATTGTGGGAGATGCTGCCTCAGTATGTCAAAAATGCCATGAATTCAAGTCTCAAGGGAGGACTAGACCATGAAGGAGAAGAAGGGTGGGAGTTTCTGTAGGTTGGACCCATCACTGCTCCAATGGGGTTGAGGGAGGAACTTTTTGATTGGGAAATTCCTCTTCCTTGAGATTTCTCCTGCTGCCTTTGGAAGCACCTGGAGGGTGTAGCTATCAGAAGTAGGTATAATTTCAATACCAACCACTCAGAGAAGCCCTTAGCCTGGCAAGTTTTACATTCCCCATCTATTCCCAATAGCTGCTGTTTTAAAGGGTGAGCAAGGAAAGGAAGCACGTTCACAAATCGATTCCACAGTAAAAAATCCTGCAGAATTAGCAGAAAGAGAAAAGGGAGTTACCATGACAACCACCTTCACCACCAACTCCAGCACCACCACTGACTGCAGTGGTGAAAACACAGACAGAAGGGGCAGTTTGGGGCAGATATCCCTGCGTGGGTTTGGAGGAGTGGGCATCTGTCTAGAGGAAGGACAAGGAAAGCCACCAGAGAACAAAGTGGTCTGACATGGCAAGGTCTGAGCAGCTCTTGGGAGTTGGGGAGAGGTGGAGAAGGTGGACCTGTGCCTGCAGAGGCATTGGGAACATGCCCATGGGGCTCAGCAGGGCAGTGAGGAGCTGTGAGTGTGGCTGTGTCGCTCTGGTCCCAAGGATATGGAGATCTCCCCGGGCATTGTGCCTAATCCTGCATTATTCCAGGTGTTCCAGTGCTCATCTCCACGTTCATCACCCCAGGGAGTGTGTCTGAGTTGTGGTTCCAACTGGATACAGCAAGAAAAATGCCCCAACTACCTCCCTGGCCAAGTGGCCACTCATTGATCACCCCAAGAGGGGTTGATCCTAAACTCCTGCCTTCTATCTGGGAAGACACCGGGAAGCACAGAGCCTCAGCCTCTTGGTGAGCATTATCCAAAGGGATTTCAATCAACATGATTCCCAGGGGTTAATAAACATACAGCAATACCTGCAGGGTTGAAGTAAATCATTTTCTGTGTGTTGTGCCAATGTCATTGTTTTACTGCCACATAAACACATATATTAGAGGGGGGAGAATGGGCAGCTGTAAGTAATACATAAAGGTTTGGATAAAAATGAATTATGCAAATATCATCTCCCTTTTCTTGTGAGAGCAATAATAAAAATGTAAAATAAATCTTAATAGCATGTCTGTGACTTAAAATGCTAAGGGGTAAAAGGGGAAGGGGGGAGGGTCAATGCTTGTTGTTTATTATTGAATTCAGTGCTGAATCCAACATGTCTAATGTTCTTGGAGAAATTGAAACATCTAATGTCAAATAAGATCTCCATGGTCTAATTCTTCATTCAGAGCCCTGGGGATAATGTATCCGACGTGACAATCCAATAAGCTTTCACATCTTCATCCATTTGTTTTCAGGGAGCCCTCACACCTCTGCATAAAAAGTAAAAAATATCTTTAAAAAGTCATTATTTCTTACAATGTAATAAATTTCAGCGGAGCAATAGGCGTAATTTAAAAAAGGGGAGGGATAAAAAAGGGAAGAGAAGCTGGATGATGGATTGCCTACAATTTTAATATACAGGATACAGGCTATCATCTATCTATCTGTCCATCTACATATCTGTCTGTCTGTCTATCCACCTATCCATCTTTATTATCCTGGTGACTTCTATTCCATCCTGAGTGAATGTCGTAGAACTGCATCTTTGCTGGTGAAATTTCTCCTTATCAATCACTGCCTCTCCCCGGCTCCGAGGTTTTGCGGGGAGGTTTGGGACTAAATGGAAAGATGGATGAGGAAGGGCAGCAATTTCTGCTGCGGGCAGTGCAATCCCACCACGGAGTCATCCAGAGGGGACTGTCCCCTCTCTCTGGGAGTCATTCAGTGAGCAGGGACACAGTGGGTACATCCCTTGGAGGGAAAAATCCTGGAGCAGGAGGGGAGCAACAACCTGTCCTGGGGTCAGAGGAAAAAATTGGACTGATCTCAGATGAATATCCAGCGGCACTATCAGGAATTAAAGAATCTAGATGAAGTAAGGCTTTGGTGGAGGGGAGTGGGAAGCAGGATTTTGGTGTAGAGACATCGCTGGGACCTGCCCTGAGTGTCAGACTTCTTTGAACTCTGCCGGACAGAAAAGGACGCAGAACGCGCGGGCAGAAATAGTTTGGAGAGACTTGCAAAAACTCCTTCATCCTTTGATGAGGTTTTGTGTCACATTTGGTGACAGCAACATCACAGGGCAGGGATGGCAGCCTGCAATCCCAGATGGGTCTGCATGTTAATGGCTGGTAAACGCAGCAGAGATCTGAGCAGAACCCGAGTGTCCCTTGGGAGTGGCATTTGGTGCTGTCCCAGGGAGCCCAGATCAACCCTATTCATCCATTTTCCTGCCACGAATTTTCACCACTTTTGTTGCTGCAATTTGCATTATTATCTGCCAGGTAGGACTCAGACTGCAGGGTTCTTTATCTGCATTCCCTGCTAATGGAGAGGATGGGAAATTAGAGGACGAACCTCTCATCTGTCACTGTGCTTTAAGGCTGAGAATAAGCTCTGCTATCAGAACTGCCCCACACAAGCACAGACACATCAAGGCAAACAGCAGTTGCCTTTGGCCAACAGGCAGATCAGGCTGTTCCCTGGCACATTAACAAAGTGTTAATTGTTCTTTTCAGACGGGTTTCTTTCCCTTGCCAAATGCAGGAGTAATCCTGACACTGCCTCGAATCTCTAGGCTTTGGGGCTTAGGTCAGGCTGGAACAGGGGTTGTGGAACAATGAGCCAGCACCAGGCTTTCATTTGGAAACCCACAGCTGTGCAAAGCCTCGGGGTGCAGGGATATTGGAGCCAGCTTTGAAACAGAGGTGAGGCTTACTGAGAAGTTTATTAAAAAATGAAGAAGTTGAGAATGAACCCGTGGCCTCTGGTCTGGAGTGGATCTGGCCAGGGATTTCACATGGAGGCTTTGGATAAATCAGAAAGAAAAGATAGTTTGTACAAAACAAGGTAGAACAGGATCACATTTCCAGTAGGCTTCATTTGCAGCAGTGATAGGGGCAAATTCCAGGCTTTCTGAGGAGTCTTGAGGCAAGTATGTGGCCATGATCCAGGAAGACATTAAGGCTTTAAGTTCAAAGGAACTCAACTTTCACAAAGAAACCAGGATTTCTTTCTTGGACCTTAAACAGGGTTTCCAATGGGTCCAAAACATCCCGTGTTCCACGTAGCACACCAAGCTAGTGGTTATTCACATTTAGAGATGGGCTCTGTGGTTTGCAGAAGACTAAATAAGGGAGTTATTACGCTGGAATTTGATCAGTGTGTGACTTTCCCAAGCAGAGCTGTGTATTTGCCTCCTGGTGAGCAGTGGGTTGTATGGGCTGAAAGGGAGTCTGGGAAGAGCTCCTGGGCATAAAAGCAACACAAATCTCTCCTATTGGGCTGCTTTGTTTTGGTACCAGCAAACAATGTGTGTTCCTGAGTTTCTGCCACATCACCAGGCCTCAAAAAAACACATGGAAACCATGGCAGGAAAAGGCAATCAAAGACAACACACCAGAGTCAAGAGGGATGTTGTGTTCAGGGAAGCACTTTCTTGTCCCAAGAGAACAGAGTGAGCTGATTGCCCAAAGAAAGCCTTTTCTGTGGGGGTTTTTTTTTGTTTGTTTTGGTTTTCCTGGGAGAAGGGGAAATCCCAGCTTGGACTCTTTTATTTATTTTATCTCTACAAGATGCTGTATGTTTTTAAACAACCCGACATATCCTCCTGTTTTGCAGCAACAAGCCCAGACATATCACCGAGGTGTCTGTCTCAGCAGAGTTTTCTCCTTTAGATCAAGGGCTGTCAGTGTGTGTTTCTGAAGCAGGAAGGGTGAGCATTAGAGCTTTGGCTGCCCACTCTCACAGCACCTTGTCATGTCCCCAGCATGATATGCACAAGTTGAGCCCATCCATAACACGGGAATAACTCCCCTGAAGATTGTTTATCAAGGAAGTCTGAACAACTCACAATTTTCTCTTTACACCTGGAGTTTTTGCTGCCTCACGGGGCCTGTGCATTTTGCAGGTGGTTGAGAACCCGGAGGAACAGGGGAGGGAGGGAGACAACAGGAAAACATCCATATAGACTGAAAATAAGCCAAAGCTTTTCCAGACCAGAATGGCAACCCCATGGTGAGGATAATGAAAATTGACAGAGTTCAACTGGAAGGTGGAAGAGTTCCCCTGAATTAAATCCTTCCAGGGATGGTGACTCTACCACTGCTCATGGAAGCCTGTTCCAGTGCCTGACAACCTTTTCCATGAAGAATTTTTTCCCAATATCCAGTTGAAACCTAAAGTAAATCTCAGCTGGTATTACCCCTTTCCAATCTCCATAAAACTGCCAGTGCAGTGAGACCTGGATTTTTTTTGTGTTATTCTTCTGTAGACCAAGAATCTCTGTTGATGTCCCTGCAGAGAGTCCACTGAGTCATGAAATATCTCCTTTTTCCCAGGCAACCAAGGCTGACTGTTGGAAGAAGGAGGAATTTCCCCTCAGGGGCATTGCACAGACAGAAAGGGAAGAGGAGAAAGAACCAAGATACAGACTCACTGAAAGGGGAAATAATTTTCAGGCAAAGAAAACATTTCAACTTTGCAATGCACATTCATATATATGTATGGACTTCCATCATTTGCACATAATTTAGCAAAACCAAGAGTGAAATACAGTGGAAAGTTTCAAATGTGTAAAAGAGCCATAATTTCCCTCTGAATTGTGACTGAATAGTTATTATTTGCTTAGAAAGACTTTCATTCTTTCTTCTTTCCTTTTTTTTCTCCTTCTCCTTTAACATGTCATTAATGTTAATGCAACCCCAGCTCGATAAAAATGGGAAGAGAGGGCAATAGCAGTTTAGCAAATTTATTTTGTGAGAGGAATATCTTTGGTGTGTGTAAATGATATTCATTCTGAGAGGACAGCTGTGCAAAATGAGCATCTCTGGGTCCCATTAACCTATAGAGGAAGGAACTGGGCAGGGATGATCAGTAGGAGATGAAAGAGGGTTTTTTCCTTTGTTTCTTGCTTCCATGGCGAGGACGGAAAGACAAGTTCCAACCTGGTGACACCAGCAGAGGGGAAATGAAGATGGAAATAGGGAGGGCAGTGTTGCTGTTGGGGATACAGGGTAAAAGTGACTCCAGGGGTTTGTGAGAAGAGCACTGCTCTTCCCTGTGTGTTTAAACATAAATTTTGCACTGTTCCTGGTTGTTTGGTCCACTGTGTCTTAGGACCATCAGTCCCAGACCAGGCTACATGCACCTTGCAGGAGACTGGATTGTTGAGAGCCTTGGTCCACGTGGAATAAGAATCAGTGCAAAGAGCATCATGGCTCTGGTTTGGGTCATTTTCTTTTGCATCCTTTCCATGGCAATCCTGTGCAGGGTGGAGAAGACCATGATATGGAGTCAGACAGGACATGGATGCAACCAAACCTGAGCAGTCAGACTTGTTCCCCAATGTGCTAAACGAGAATTGAGTGGTATCATGCAGGAACCTTCATCCTTACTTCCTATGGGCTGGCAGCCTCCAGCTGCAGATCTCCAGTGAGTATCTGCTTCTCTTCCATGCCTGAGTGTGTTTCAAGTCCTAGAGTTCACCTTTCCATGTGTCCAAGTGGCTCAGCTACTTGTGCACACAGGAAGGTCAGGGGAGCACTGGACATACACAATTCAAGCAAGGATTTTCTACCTTAAGCTCTAACTTATATCTCAGCTGTCACAAGCACAGAAGATCCTTCAAATCCATCATGGCAAAACTTCCTGGAGGCAAAAGATGGTGGGTGGAATCTTTTCCTTCCTTTTCTCCGTGTAAAAATAGGAGTTTATTCTGGCTATCCAGACTCTACCTAATGTTGATGAAGAAAGACCTCCCCAGGGTGATTCATCCATCATGAGTAGTAAGACCTGCTTCTCCCTCTCCCAGTCACAAACCTGCCTTGATCTACAACTATAAAGGACTTTCAAGCTGGTTGCATGATATTGAACCCATTTAACTTCACATGCCTCTGGTGTAGATCCCTCTGTCTGAATTATCCTTTCACTTGTCTCCTTTTACAGTCAATGGGAAGAGATGGACACCCAAAGGTCCAATTTCTCTTCCCAGTCTAAGAATCACAGAATAATTAAGGATGTAAAACACCTTAAGAGGTGTGTAGTTCACTGCTGTTCACCCACCTGAATCCAGTGCCAATCAGATTTGGTTCCCTAAGGTCTCACCCAGCCAAGTTCAGAACACATCCATGAATGTAGAGCCTGCAGAGCTCTTGGGCACCTACCCTGGTTTTTAGATGTCCCCCTGAAGACCAAAGGAACTGTGTTTGATTCTGAGTTTGTCTTTGAAGTAGTTGCAACACCAGCCTTTGGTGAGTTGATTTGACACAGGCAGAGATGTCTTATTTTATGGAGCTGGGCTTCAGCTCAGATTCAGGTACCAAGTGTGCCCACAGTTCAGGTGTCCCCATGTGAGCCGAGTGTCTGAGCTCTCCTCAGAGCCAGTGGAGGTTTAGCCAACACAGTCATTGCAGCTTCACTGACCAAAACAGGCACCTACTGCAGGGTAAGGTGAGTAATTCCTCAATTCCTCTGACCACTTTTCTGTGCCCAAAGGTGTCCAGCACACCAGAAGGAGCTGGCAGATCTACAGCAGGACTTTAAGGTCCTTATCCATCTGCAATTGCAACTGGATACCAAGTGGGATACACCTCGTATCTAAAATCTGCATCTACCCAGTTGAATCCCATCCAAGCTGTGGAAGTGTCCTGGGATTGATGGAGTTGCCTGCACAAGGGTACCCAGTGCCATGTGAGGTGACCCAGGGCATGAGAGACATCCATGCAGGGCTGGCTGGGAGGGAACAAGACATCCAAAGCATCCATGCCCTTCTGACTGCCAGAGAGGATAACCCAGTGACTCTGGGACACAATTCCTGCAAGAGGGCAGCTGAACCAAAATATGACCGAAGAATTCTTTCTCTTTTATATAAGATGAACTGAAATGGCCTGGAGAAACATACATACAGGAGAAACAATGCTCCATAAATCCCATCCTTGGAACACGGGCAGGTGGGAGCCCCCATCCTGTTTTTCCATTTCTTTCCATTCTTAGAGTTATCCATCAGGACTACACCAACATCTCCTGTGTCAGCAGCACATCCAGCTCTTCCTTTCTGCTTCTTGGGAAAGCCAATTGCCTTTCTCTTTAATAAAAGAGGGAAAAAAAAAAAAGAATGAAAGGTAGAAAGGTAACAATTATCTTTTTCAATCAACATTCATATGAAAGGTCTCTAATAATAATAGCACTTAATACTCTTGAGCTCCAAAGTGCTTTTCAGACATTAACTAATGAATCAAGGATTCAGGGAGGAAAGGCATGTAGCTCATCCATCTTAAGCTTTCCAGCTGTCATAGGATTCAGATTGGGCTACTGCAACTACAGGAGCAGGAGAAGCCAGGGAGTTTTTATAGCTGAAGGCAGAGGAGAGTCTTCAGTAGTCCTGGGGTCTTTCAACAGAGGGTTCTGAGTCCAGTCTGGGTTCCAGGAGCTCTCCATTTTATTCCACAGGAAAAGAAAGGTGGAGTCCACAAGGCTCCAAATGTGAAAGCTCTCAAATGTCCAGCCCAGTGCACATCTGTCCATATGAAAGGGCTGTTCCTCAGGGTCACCTGCTGCTGCCTCTGACTGTGACTGTCACTGGATGCCATTTTGCAATCCTGCCCTGAGTCTCAGCCTCGGTGGGAGCATCACTGTTGACAAAGTCACGAAGAGAAAGAGAAAGCACTGATTCAACACAGACCCGACTGTAAAAAAAAACAGTAAAAAAGCCCCTACAATTCCAGGACAGAGGTTTTGTGCGAGTGGGGGGTGGGTAGGACTTGCACAGGAGGATTTACAACCTACATAGGCCGGGTTTAACACGGACAGACTTAACCCAGCCAGAGACTTCCTCAGTCACTGAAAATTAGGGCTGTAAAGAGGTTGAAAGATAATAAGGCAGGGTCGTTTCCACCTAATTAGTTCCTGACAAAAGCATGTCTTCAGTCTTTCAGGGATGGCAGCTCTCCCCACTGCCATCACCTCCTGGCCAATCTCCCTAAACACACCAATGCCCCAGGAGACAGCTTCTTATTCTGAACCATCTTTGTTGTTCTTTAAAACAACTGTTTCTTGCCTTATCCACTGATGACATGGAAGAGATTTTTTTTTTCCCTTCAAATATGAAATATCCTTCTCTAGAGGAGACTTTTACCAAATCCCACCCTCACCCCATCTCCCTTCTTATCTCATTTTTTAGGAGCAGCTCTCCTCAACAACATGTTTCCCAAACCTCTGTTTTATTAAAAAGCTTTGGAAGCAACAAGAAGACACCAAATTCTTCTGCCTTTAAGTTCTCAGTCTTGCTGAGCCTTTAGTTTTGTCCTTGTGCTTAAATGCCATGGAAAAAGGAGCTTGAGACACCATAAACACACTTTCTCTTTCCATACTTCTGCACCTACAGTTATTTATTGTTCAAGAGAGAGGGAAAAAGAAAAGGGGAAGGGAAAGGAGAAAGAAAGTAAGAGAAAGAAAATGAAGCATCTTTAAATGGCTGCTTCAAAAAAGTATTTCCCCATGGATGGATATTTTACAGGGACTAGACCCAAAGTCTACCCACAAACTCTGTTCAAGAGGAGGAAACAGGCAGAAAACCCCAATTTCAGCACTCCCATGGTTTTGTATTTCACAGTCAATGGAAAACAAAAAAACCACAGCAGGGTTATGGTTGCCTTCATTTTGGGGGGCAAATATTGAAGGTGTGAGGCAAAATCCCAGCAAAGTCTGTTAACTGTCATAGAGAAGGGAAATTTGGCACTCAGGGAAGATGGAAATGGGAAAAGAAGGGGCTAAACCCTTTCAAAAGTGAAGGAAAGAAGGGAAGAAAACCCACATTTGCAGCTGATGAGGATAAAGCTGAGAAATTATAAACCCTTTAAAACAGCCTTTAGTTCACAGCATAATTGGATTTCATGTTTTGGCAGCAAGATGTGATTATTCCTTCCCAAATAAAACATTCTTCCTGTGAATGATGACCGTGCAGAATTACCATGGCTAAGGAGTTTAGTGAGGGAGATGCTTTGCTCATCTTCCATTCCTTTCACACCAGGATCTCAAAGCACTTTGCACGTGGTGAGAGCAAATATTTCTGCTCAGCCTGTGCTGCCATTCCCACTTTGCTGATGAAACAGGGAACGTCATTTATGGGTATCCTGAAGTTTGCACAAGCACTGTGTGTTCCTGCCTCCAAAACAACTCCAACAATCGACACCAATGAGAAATCCAACTGCATTAGAAGAATTTGTTCCATTAATATTTTCTTTTACTGGGCTCGTTTCTGGTATTTTGTGCTCCTACAGGTCCTGTGAAGAGGACACAGCAACAGATTTTAAACACACAGGTTTCCCACTATGTCCCAGTGTACTCAGGTCATATTTTTGTGTCACCTGTTTAGTTCCTCTGTGGACTCCACAATTCAGAGTTTGCAATGCCTGGAAATTATCAAAAACGGTGCATCTGCAGAAGAAATTTCATACTCTTGCCATTGCCATCCCATTTTCCCTTTTCACATTCTCTTGTTGGCCTGTCTCTGACAAATCATCCTGGGATTCTGCTGGATTGACTCCAAACACTGGCATTCATAGACATGTGGAGAGATAAGGAAATGCACAACTCGCTGAACTCAATCATAAACATTATCTCAAACAACAATAACTCCAGGCAAGGGGCCAAAATGTGCTGTGGTCAGAGTTATGCTCCAAAACAGACAGAGTGGAGGTTGTTAAACACCACAATAATCAGAACAAATTGATTTTTTGGCCAAAATTATGATGGTTTGTTTTTTTGGTTGTTGGTTTTTTGTTTGTTTTTTTCTTGTTGGTGGTGGTGGTGGTTGGTTGGTTGGGTTTTTTTGTTGTTGTTGTTGTTGTTGTTGTTGTTGGGTTTTTTTGTTTGTTTGTTTTGTTTTTGTTGTTGTTTTGTTTTTGTTTGTTTGTTTTGGTTTTTTTTGTTTTTGTTGGGGTTTTTGTTGTTGTTTTTTGTTGGCTTTTTTTTGTGTTTTTTTTTCTTTGATTTGATTTTTTTGTGTTTTTGTTTTTTTTTCAAAATCTGCATGGAAAACATGCAAAGCTGGGTATGATGAAATAGCCCTTCGTGAAAAGCTAAAAGGAGTAAGGAAGAGAAATGAGCACTTAGATACCAACCAGGCTAGGCTTGGACATGCCAAGCACATTGGACTCTTGATTTTATTGTTGACCCAAGGTCCAGAGATAGTTATTAAGCTTGCTCAGCCAGGAGAAAGAGGCAGTTTTACAGGTTGGGAAACTGATAAAAGGACTATTGGGAAACTGATAAAAGGACTATTCTGTTTGCAGAATAGATTCTGCATCAGTCCCAGTGAATAGGCAAAGGATTTTCCCTCTTGGGATTTGGGTCTGCCTCAGTCCTTTGCTCTGTCAGTCTCTGCAGCCAAGTCTCCACAGTATAACAAAGATTTCCACACCATTCCTCCTTCCCTGTGCAATACACACCAGCCTTAAACTCACATGTCAAAGTTTCCCTTTAAAATCCTCTTTTTCAGCCACTCACCACTTTTCCCAGAGAGGGTGCTGGCAGTTCAGGTCACAAAGTGATGCATTGTGGAGGGGAAGAGCTGCAACCTTTCCTAAAGCTCAGGGTCCTGTTCCTGAACCCAAACAATCCACCCTGTCACTGCAGCAGCAACTTCATCAGGAGCAAGGTGCTTTAATAGCTTAAAGCAGAAAATGAGAATCCAGAGAGAGAAACACACCCAGGTGGAGCATAAAGCACCCAGACAAAATGAGGGGAATATAAAACCCTGAGACACACAGGAACAAACTTGAGCTGTGGCACTCATTGTCTAAATGAGAAAAACATACAGGAAAAGCGAGAAATAAAAGAACAGTTTCGGTAATTGAAATTTCAGGGGAACACAAAGAGGCAGCCTCTAATTTACTGCAGGTAAACACCCTCTCTCCCCTTACAAATCACCCCTGTGACACACACCTTGTAATCTTTATGGGTGGAAGCCCAGCAGTGAGAATATATGGCTGTGTGAGAGGGAGAAGGTTTGTTTTCTCTCCCAGTCCTAAGCGCTGTTTGCAGGATGGATGGGGAGGAGGGCGGAGCTGGGCTTGGATTTCAGTTCCCTGAAGTGCTGGGCAGCAGAGCTGGGAGCAGTGGCTGTCCTGAGGGTCAGCAGGTGACAGTGGGATGCTCAGGAGAGGAGGCTCTTCTGTGCTTTTGTACCTGGAGTACCTGGCACAGGCTGTGCCAGCCTTGGTGCTGATTTACATGGATGTTTGGAATGTGCTGGAGGAGAAAGGAAAACTGAGTCCTTCTTCATGGAACAGAACCATGGAAGGTTTGGGGTTGGGAGGGACCTTAAAAATCATCTCATTCCAACCCTGGACACTTTGCACTATCCCAGGTTGCTCAGAGCCCCATCCAACCTGGCCTTGGACACTCAGCATTTAACAGAGTCGCTTTTTTAGTGAGTCTGAACGAGTGGCCCCAGAAAAGAAACTTCAAGGGAAGATGCTCCAGGCAAATTTGACTCTCAGCTTTGCAGCTGACAGGCAGCTCCTCCCTGCTCCTGCCCTCAGCACAGGGAAAGCAAGGAGTCCTCCTGTTTTCTGAGGCCATCTCGACACAGGGGATGGAATCATGCAGTTTTCTTCTCAGGGGCTTAAAGATTGCCAGCCACTCATATTTTTTCCTGTGCCAGCCTGTTTCACAACTGGACTTGGGAAAATGCAATCAATTGAACAACTTCACCACAGACTTTTAGGGTGTTTCAGTCCCATCTGTTTTTAAAGAAATTTTCTTTACCTGATTTTTAGGACTTCGGAAAAAGGAATTTTTAGGAGAGCTAAAATGATGAGGGGAATTTATTTGAGTGAACTTTCTTCCTGTGCCATAAGGGCTTGTTGTATAGAAGGAAGAGCTGAGCAGCTAAATGCTTGTGATCTGGGATGGGAGTCCGTGTGGATGTTCAGGTGCCAAGTGTGCAAGGCCAAGTGCACTAGTGAGAATTTCTAGAGATGGGAGCTGAAAAGACCAGGAGTGTTGGGTGTGGTTGGGGAAAAACCTTCCCTTGCAGTTTCTGCTGGGATGAAGGCTTCCTAGGGAACCAGGTGCTGAGCAGGAGCAAAATAAAGAGTTTAAAACGGACAAATCTGGGAAGTAAATCCCTTTTCACAGGTGGAGAATGAAGGGATGAAAGACTTCCCAGTCCCTGTCCTCACTCTTGGTTTCTTTTCCTTCAGGTTGCAGCTGCTTTTGGGAAACAGCCATCAGTCCCAAAAGCAATGGTGTCACTCCAGGCTCTCTGGACAAAGAGCTACAAGCTTGAAAAAGCAATTCTGGCTCTGAGGAGGTGCCATCACCACCTCTTGTGTGCTGGAGCCCCTCCTCCCTCGTTCCCTCCCTCCCTCCCACAGGTGTTTGAAACTTGTCTTTTACTTGGAGAAGATCCAGCCAGTTTTCCAGACTTAGGAGTACAACTCATGTTTAGGGCTTGGTCCCAGGACTCACAGCATTTCCCAGTGAATTCCCGGTCTCAGGCACCAACTTATTTCCCCATTTGTTTTTCAGGAGGTGCACAACACCAGCCTCGGAAATGGTCCTGATACTGTTTGCAGCACTCCAAGTGTGTCCTCCCTTCCCTCCCAGGACACTGGACAAGGACAGGGTGTCTTTGTCCCCCTCACTCACATTTCCTTGAAGCAGAGAAAAGTCTTTGCCTCTTCTCTCTCCTCTGTCCGGCAAGGTCGTGCAGAGACACTGCAGATTTCCCACTCTGCAGATTTCCCACATCCCCAGCTCTTTATCCTCTGTACCAGAGGACAGATGATTTGATCAGGAAAAGCTATTTTCCTGCAATGTAGATTATAATGGAAATCTGGAGAACAGCCCTGACTCGGAGTCTCCGCAGCTTTATCCTTTTAAAAGCACAAGCCAATTAACCTCAGCCTGCAGGGAAAGAGCCCCCCTGTTAGAGGCTGGGTCTCGGAAAATGAGACGTAGGGGATTTAAAATCACAAGGCTCTGAAGCTCCAGCCCAAGCACAGAGCACTGTGTGAACCTCCACAGTGATGCCACAGGCGTGGAGATGAGGCTGTACTCACAGCATCTGGTTCGGTGGGTGACAAACCCTCTGCAATGGGGTCACTACCAGGGTCTCTGAAGCTCCCCCAGATGCTGATCCACTTCCCTGAGGCTGCTGTGGGGTTTGAAGGGTCAGGGTTAAGGGCTGGAATTTCTAGGGGCAGGGCTATGATTTATATCCAGGCAGTTGGTGAAGGATGGTGTCAAGAGCTCTCTCAGCTGGAGATGTTCACGGGTGATAAAACCCAGCCCAAGCCCAGGCTCCATAAAGAAATCCAGTAACGGTGTTCTCATGATGGGAACTGAAGGGCATAAAGACTAATTGGCTCCTAAGGGTTGTACCATGAGGAGACAACTCAGCTTCTCCTGAAATAGCGAATATTCTTGGTTCCTGGAAACACAGAATCATGGAATCTGCTGAGCAGGAAGGGACCCATCAGGATCATCGAGTCCAACACCTGGCCCTGCACAGGACACCCCAAAATCACACCACATGCCTGAGAGCATTGTCCAAACACTTCTTGAGGTCAGACAGGTTTGGTGCTGTGAGCACTGCCCTGGGGAGCCCGTTCCCTGTGTTTCTCTGTCATTTTGGGAACTCTGATTAGGCACCTGAGTGCTGACTAGGTGAGCCAAACCTGAGTGCCACTGATGCTCCAGAGGATCACAAAATCATTGAGGTTGGAAGAGCCATCTAAGACCATCGAGTCCAACCATTAACCCAACAAAATCCAACACTAAACCATGTCCCAAGTGCCACATCTACATTTTTTTGAACACTTCCAAGGTTGGTGATTACACCACTTCCCTGGGCAGCTTGTTCCAACGCCCGACCACCCTTTCAGTGAAGAAATCTTCCCTAATATCCAACCTCAACCTCCTCTGGTGCAACTTGAGGCCGTTTCCTCTCATCCTATCACTTGTTACCTGGGAGAAGAGACTGATCCCACCTGTCTACAACCTCCTGCCAAATGCTTCTCTCATAAAAGAAACACGTCTCTTGAATGACAGGGACAAGGAATTTTCCACATCTCTGCTGGTCTTCCCCATCTGAATGTTCTCTGCTTATCCCACAAAACTCCTCTGCCATCTGATGTGTGATGTGCTCCCCTGGCACCAACTGTTTCCTCAGGAGCTGGAGGGAAATGCAGGCACATGAAACAGCCTGTCATCAGACACCTCTCCCAAAATCCTGCTAAATACCTGTCTTTGCAAGAGCCTGTGTTCCTTCAGTGACAACAGCTCTTGTTTGAGGTGTTAACATCTCCAGACATTTGACAAGCAGCTGAGTAAATGTCAACACCTTTCTGGAGGAAGTGTGGGATTTAAGTGGATTTAGCACTGACTAGGAAATTGCAGTTGATTCTGGGGTGAGATTTGTTGGTTCCTCACAGCTGAACTAATGCCAGCGTTTTAGGCCAGGACTAAACACTTTACAGCACTGCTGTACCCATGGAGATGAGGGATGGACATATAAACACCCCTGCTCCTTCTAAGTCACAACCCATGAGGGTTTCTAGTGATGGGGGAAATAATTTGGGGTTAGAACACTACTCTGGAGCACTGGAGAAGTACATGTAATACACACAGACTCCCTGAGTAGCCTTGGATGGTGGGTGACAACCCTGCCCATTGTGGAACTAGATGAACTCTAAGGTCCTTTCCAACCCAAGCCATTCCATGGTACTATGATTTAGTGTCTGTTAGCCTTAGATCTTCACCCAAAAATTCCTTACAGAGGTTTCCTCGACTTGTTCTCCTCAGAACACATTGTACTTGCCCTAAGAGTGGTCCTCTGAAGAGCAGAATTCCTTCAGCACAGACCTCAATGGAAACAAATCCTCCCTGTTGATACTCAAAATACAGTAGCTTCCATTGACTCCAAAAACTCTATCAGGCCTTTTCTTGTGAGCATTAAAGCTTCCAGGCCCAAACTGTCACGGTCATTTCTCTGTATGGAATATGTGGAATATAGGGGCTCATTTTGCTAAAAGTTGGAAATCAACACTGACCAGGAGCAAAAGAAAGAGTTTGAATCAGACAATTCTGGGAAGTAAATCCCACTGTTCCCTTTTCACAGGTGGAGAATGAAGAGATGAAAGACTCTTCCCGGTCCCTGTCCTCACCCTTGGGTTTTTTTTCTTCAGGTTGCAGCTGCTTTTGGGAAACAGCCATCAGTCCCAAAAGCAATAGTGTCACTCCAGGCTCTCTGGGGAATGAGCTACAAGCTTGAGAGAGCAATTCTGGCTCTGAGGAGGTGCCATCACCACCTCTTGTTTGCTGGAGCCCCTCCTCCCTTCCTCCCTCCCTCAGGTGTTTGAGACCTGTCTTTGACCTGGAGAAGATCCAGCCAGTTTTCCAGGTTAAGGAGTACAACTCACGTTTAGGGCTTGGTCCCAGGACTCACATCATTTCCCAGTGAATTACCAGTCTGATTCCTCCAGTGTCTTGGGGGAAGGTGCCTCCTTCTTCATCCCTTTTTATGGAGGAAAAATCCTCTATTATGGAGCAATCCATCTCACCTGGAAATAGATACATTAAAAAGCTGAACTGAACAGCTCCTGGGTAGTACCTGTTTCTCTCCTTTAATAAGTCATACAGGAAAATAGCTCTGGAAAACCTCACCTGTTGCAAGTGACATCTCTCCAGGAAAGATGTACATGATCACAAAGGTTCACTGAGTCACAGAGTTCCTGAATATTGGAGATATCTGGTATGAGATGGACCTGACTAATGACTTTTCCGTGGTGGTTTCAGGGGCTGCAATCAGGAAGAACACACGAGGAGAAATGCTTCCCTCTTGGCCTGTTTGATTCTCCATTAAGAGCTATTGCTAATTTTAATTCAGACTGGTGGACTCACTGCTGCAGGTTATTAGAGTTTACTGTACCTTTATACTGTGCTTGTATTGAAGGTTTGTGTTATTTAGCAATAAGTTCAAGCCAGTGGGTTTAAAGTTTACTGAAGCTCATTTAGGCAAGACTATAATTGGAAAACATTTTCTAACAGCACGAATAGGAAGTGCTGGAATAGACTGTCCATGGGGGATGTGGAGCAAGAAAAGCTCCAGCAAAGAGGTGACAGCACAGTTTTGGATGTCCTTCAACCTGTCAGGAGCAGGGGGAGGCTTAAGTGATGGCTCAGGACCCTTCTCTGTTCTAATTGCTGGCAGTATTGAAGTCAGTTTTTAACATCTTTAATTAAAAATAGAGACATTGGATGGAATTGTAGGTTGAAAGGGACCTCTAGAGGTGTCTGGTTCAATCTCCAGCTGGAAGCAGGGCCACCTTCAGTGGTGGACCAGGCAGGTCGAGGCCTCACTCCCATGAGTTTCAAAGATTTCCCATGTGGACTTTGCATCACCTGTGTGGGCCCCAGTGCTGGTGCTTGGCCAAATTGGGAAGATTTTGCCCTTATTTCCAGCTGGAACTTCCCTCATGGCCACCTGTGGCTGCCAGCTCTTGCCACTTCACTCTGCAGCTCCGGGGACAGCCCAGCTCTGCCTTTTCTGTCACTTGCTGTACGTGTTGGTCAGAAAGAAAACAGAAGCCCTTGGAGCTGCCAGGCTTATCCAGGCTGGGAAAACCCGGGATCCTCAGGATTTCCTTGATAAATCACATCCCACAGCTCAGTGATGGATTTTTTCTTCTGGCACCCCATGTAAAGGGCTCGAGGGGCTTCACCAGCTCGTGTTGGGATAGTGCCTTTATTCCCAAGTGCCAAGGTGAGATCTGACAAAAGCAAAGCTGGTGATTTCCCTTGGGAAGTGACCTAAGGAAGCAACACCTTGTCCTCAGTCCTCAGCTGGGGTCAGGAAGGAGATGTGATACAACACTATGGGTAGATGGGAGGTGACAGGACCTGCTCTGGTGCCACCATCAAAGGCAAAACATTGGCATCAGCTTCCACACCTTTCCCAGAGTTCCAGATCTGCCATTCAGGGGCAAGGGGTGCCCCAAAATCCAGATACTTCACTGCAGTGTTTACTGTGGCCTCCATCCCTCTCTCCCTCCAGTTGCTAAGCGATATCTCTGCTCTCCAAAGTCACTGATACAGACCCTTGGCTGCTGCATTTCACTATTCAATTTGCAATTTAAATTCTCTGACAGGCAGAAGCAACCAAGCTGTTCACTTAAGATTGCAAGAAGTTATATTGAAATCCAGGAAATCGCCAATGCCTCGAGCTCTTCATAAATTCCACTTTGATAATAATAGAGGCAGAGGTTCGGAGAGGGAAGGAGAGGGATAGGTGCTCGTGTGGGGGGAGGAAGGATGGAGCAGGGACAGCGGGGAGCAACCCAGGGGTGGAGTTTCCCCTCTGTTTTCCATGTTCTGACCTCTAAGACCCGGTGCTTCTGCTTGGGCTGGTCCAATGCCTTTTGGTGGAGTTAAACACCTACTTTTATCTACTCCTGCTTTCCTTTATCGGGGATTCCTGGAGATGGAGAAAGGTCAAATCATCTTTTGCTTGCCTAAAACACCCCACCAGGGGTCGTGGCCTGAAGGACAGCAGGAAGCTGTCCCTCCTCCGGGTCCTGGACAGCCACTCCTGGCCATCCTGTAGGGTCCCCAACTGCTGCCAGGGATGTCCAGACCCGAATTTTGGCCCCACACAGAGGGTGTTGTGTTTTGTTACTGGGAGGAGTCGTGCTGTGTGAGGAGGAGAGTGGCATTGCTGAATCAGAGAGAAACGGGCAGGGATTTTTTGGAATGGGCAGCTCTGGAGAGCCGTGGGAAAGGGGTCAGGGGCTTCCGTGCTGTGGGGAATAGGAAGCTGCACAGGGGTGGTGAGACTGGGGAGAGATCCGGGACCCTCTGGAGCCAGTCCCCCTCTTTCAGTCTCTCGAACAGACGTTTCCCTGCGCTGAAATCCTCCCTGGGATCGGAGCCGTGGGTTTTCAGGCCAGTAGAGGGAACCCTCCACCGCAGTTATCCCAAATCCCGCTCCTGCGGGGAACGGGGAGCAGAGGGGATGGGGGGCACCGGGGGATTTGCAGCTGCAGGCAGCTCCCTGCCTGTGGGACAGAGGAGAAAAGGGGTAGATCCTCCTTCTTCTCTCCAGGCTGTCAATGCCAGATTGAAGGAATTCCTCTTCCTGAACTGGAGCAGCTCCAGAGATCCCTTAAATGCTTTGTAGCCATTCACTCCCCTTGGGTAACGTGGGGCAGGGGTCACCCTGTGCCTCATCAGCGGGACACTGCCGGGTCCGAGAGGGGCAGGGACCTTCCCTAAAGCCACCAGCAGCAGAAACCAGGCAGCCAAAGCCCTTTCCTCAGCCGTGAGCTCTGGCTGAAGGAGTCTGAGGACGTGTCCCAGGTGACATCCAGCACGAGCGTGTCAGATGCTTCCCAAGAGGCCGATGTGGGCAGCACCTTTCCCTTCTTCACTGTGTGTTTCTCCAGCCCCACGTCCTTTGTCTGAGGCACAGGACAGAGTTTGGCCAAGCAGCACCAAGTCACTACAAAAGGGTCCAAGAAGCTTCTCACTGTCACCTCGGCAAAGGCCACCGGGTGCACTCAGGGGAAGGAGACACCTCTGAAAGAGGCTGGTGGAGCTTTGCTTTTCACCTTCAGCTTCCCAAAGTGCCCTTTTACCCACAGCCTCCAACAAAAGTCCCAGAGGATCTGCCCTCTGGGACAAAAAGGGACAACCCAGGAGATGCAGGTGGCTCCATATCCATGGCCCCTGGATCAGAGAGAGTTTGTGTAATGCATTTCAGGAGACAACTCGATTTTTTTTTCGCTGGGACTCAGTGATTTCAGGCTACAGACTGAATCTGATGGGCAGCAAACAGCTCACTCTCTTGTATCCTTGGTTTCCAAGAGCTCCAGTGGTTCTCTTTGCATTTTTCCATCTTGAACACTGTGTCAGTGAGTTGCTCCAGTGCCCTCAGGGTTATGTTAAATACAAGTCAAGATTAAACTGGGAACAGCAGGATGGTCAACAACCTGTACCTGCAAAGCAAGAGTTTCTATTCTTAACTGCAATATTTGAACAACAAAGGCTGCAAAATACAAAATAAAAGGTGCTTGGCCGAAGGAAGCTCATTTCTGCTTCCTCTTTTAGCACTTTTCTGGCATTAAAACTATTTTGTTTTCAATAGCGTGTTCAACATTAAGGTTTTGTGGTGCAAGCAGCACAGTGGGATTCTGGGCCAAGCTCCTGAGGGTCTTCTCCCTCCTTCCCACACTTAGAGAGGGGAAACTTTGCCTTGCTGATGGATCTCCATCTGCAGCACCCACATTTTTGCTGTGTTTTGCCTTAATCCTCTCTGTGCTCATTCTTCATGGACCAGTAACATCAGACAGCTCCAGGCCTCGGGTATGTTCAAGCTCCTATCAGGAGGGCAGCTCTTACCCCTGTCCCTGCAGAGCTCTGCAGTCCTGAGCAGTTTGGGAGCTCTGGAGCTCCCAGCACATCCTCTGCCTGTTCTCTGTGTGACCCCATAGGGCCACCAGCCAGGTGGTGGACCCTCATGAAGACCATCAGGACACTCAGATGGTCCTGTCTGCCTTAAAGAAGGGCTAGGAAAGAGGCTGGCTTTCACCCAGGGTTATTCATCCAGGTCCAACCTCCTGGCACCTTTTACCCCTCAGTGCCTCAACTCTGGTGTTATTTTGCTCCTTGTCCATCCTTTTTTTGGGATTTATCACTCCTGAGGTCACTCACCGAGAGCAGTGGGCACAGCACAGGGCTGGCCCAGCAGCACAGCTCACATGGGTTGATGGTTGTTTTCTCACCACTTGCAGATGGAGATTCCTCGGGAATGTTTTGGACAGAATCTGAGAGTTCATGAACTAGATGGGAATTTGAGGTCCTCAATCCTGACCACGGCATTTGTTTCTGGTGGAGGTTGGTGGCCAGGTCTGGTCACGCTCAAGAGAGCTGGTGGGTGCCCACCTACCCTTTGGAAGGACAGAGACTGTTGGAGAGCACAACCCATCCACTGCCCTACATTTCCCCTCAATTATTCTCTCTCCCTGCTCTACCTGAACGATTCTGGATAAAGTCTGAGCCTGGATTCACTTGTTTTTCTCAGGTGCCTGCAGCAAACAGTCATTAGCCCAGGGTGCCACATCCCTTCAGCTCAGCCACCAGCAATCCCAATTAGCTTCTCCCTCTTCCAGGCCATCAAAAAGGCTGTTTCAGGTGCCCAAGTTCAAGGCTGCATCTCCAAGAGGCTGTTCCTACCCTTTCAGTCAGACAAAACTTGGACAAAATCAGACTTTTTTCCCAATGTGGCAGGTTGTGCTGACCCCTCCTGAACCCAACCTCACCTGTGTGCAGGATGCAACAGGCTGGATTTGAGGCAGCACCCAGGAAGGTGCTGGTGTGGCATCCTCCCCTCCCAGCCCCGGGGTGCCTTTGGGATCAGGCAGCATCACACCACTTATGTTGGACTCATTCCTCTGTTCCTGCAAAAACA
Organism: Lepidothrix coronata; assembly: GCF_001604755.1. Lineage (NCBI taxonomy): Eukaryota > Metazoa > Chordata > Aves > Passeriformes > Pipridae > Lepidothrix > Lepidothrix coronata. The sequence goes on from NW_016690200.1 coordinate 6,668,010, forward strand.
AACAGGCCTCTGAGCTGCAGCAAATTGATTTGCTGTGCTCTAACTGAATTACAAGCCTGAAATGCTCCCTCTCTCTCCCCCTTTCATCTCATCCCTTCTGTTCCTGCCTTACAGAGGGAAGGAGCTTTCCTTCCAGTGAAGCCAGGGGTGGACAGAAGAGCTGAGCTGTGACCCATCTCTAAGGATAGCTCAGCATCACTGCCTGGCAGTGAAGGGCAGTGTCACTTCCCCCCTCTGAACTGCAGCTGGAATTAAACATGTGTTGATGGGGAAAGGTCAGAAGAAGAGTCTGGACAAGGACATGGATGTGGAAGGAGATCCTTCTCTGCTCACCTGCAGGTTGCCTTGGGAGGAAGTTACTAAACCCTTTGCTCTGCCCCTGAGACCTGTAACAACACCCCCAGGCCTCCATGCAGGAGTATCTCTGGGGGAAAGGAGGTTTAGGGCATAAGATCATGTTTTTCTGTCTTGAAGTGGTGATGGAGACAAGGAACAGCTCTCCCAAAGCTCCAAAAAGTGAAAATTGCCGTGGTGGTTTGTGTTTTGTGGTGCAATGAGGCAACAGGCAGAGTCCTCTGAGGTAGAACATGTGATTTAAGAAGGTGAGAACAGTCCATTCCACAAGATAACAACTACTTTTAGATGAGCACTCCTTTCTGTCTTGGAGAGGAGGAGGAGAAGGAGAAATGGACTTCACCCCCTGGGAGAGTCCTGGGAGGAACAACACTCTCAACAGCCCCTGGGATGTGGTATCTGCACCTTCTGTGGCAACATGTCCTGGCCATGATAACAGGATGCTCCTTTCCCTGGCTTTCTGTGCCCCTGTCCAAGTCTTGGCAGGTTAAAATAACTCCTGGAAATTTTCAGTGCAAGGTTGGCCTTGCTGAGGCTCCGAGAGAAAGTTGTCTTTCCTTCCTGCACACTCACGGAGATTTTTGGAAAGTCACCAGTCTCCTACTCAGGGAGAGAGGGGAATATGGAAAATCTGAGTGTTCTCCAGTGGAAAAATGTCCTGTGTTCAGACCAGGCTTTTCTTGTGCAGGGAGTCACTGGATAAGCACAGGGAACTGGCGCACAGACTTTCAGAAATTGGTTCCTGGCTCCCAGAGAAAAGGCAGGAAAAACCCTGAGTGCCCAGAGTGGAGGCAGAGGAGCTGTGACTGCAGCCATGGCTGCTTTGCAGTTCATGTCTGGTCTAAGGCTGTCATCAAATTCCCTCTGTAATCAGCAGAGAGAAATCAGAGCTGCTTTAGGGTGATTCAAGTCCACTTATCTCAGACACCTCTCTCAGGAGGGCTGAAATTTCCCTATCTCCTTCCACAGTGTGGAGATGGGGGCGAGGCCAACAGCTCAGGAAAGAAACTCAACTTGTGGGCAGGAAGATTTAGCAGAAATGCATCCAACCCTGGGAGCTCTGTTCCGGGCTCCTGCAGGCTCGGGGGTTTTGGGACCCACTGATCTCCAAGCAGATGCAAGAGCAGCACAGTCCCCACTTTTCACCCCTGATGTTGCCACAGCTCACCTCTGCCTGTCTCCAGATTTTATGCCAGCAGGGATGCACCCAGGGACCCCCAGCATCTACCACACAAGCCCACTGTAGAAGAACAGAGCTCCCTCTATCTCCCTTCCACCTGATTTTTTCAGTCTCTTCCCTTCTTCGTATCCACAGCCATAAACCCCTATTTTGCTCTCCCAACACACAACTCCCAATTCCCCAGTCCTGCTCTCTGGCTCCAGCGAGGTTTCATCCTAAATTGGTAAGACAAAGCTGTCCACAGGAAATGAGAAGCAGACTTGTCCTGCTCTCCATGCCCAAGGGGACACCACGCTCAAAACTTGGCTCCTGCACTCGTGTGATAAATGGGATCCACCCGAAACAAATAAATAACCCCAGAGGCACAGCAAAGGGGAGCAAAATCCCTGGGTTGTTCCTGTGTTACTCAGTCATCTCAAGGAGAGAGCAGCTATCTGCTGGCAGCTGGCTGAATCATCAGCTACCTAATGCTGCCTGGAATGAATACAGATGCCTTGGAATTGCCTCGTGTGAGCGCCACAATAAAGGCAGCGAAAGCAGCTTTGCCATCTCCAGAATGGTGGCTGACAAACTCAATCAACAAAGTGACTCTGAAAGCACTCCTGGCAAAATATGAAAGGGGAATTACAGGCACTGCAAGGCCCCGGTGTCTGATGGCTTGGTGGGTTTGCTGGGGGAAAAGGCTGGCAGTGCCCTGCCCAGCTCTGTGCATGTAACACCTCCTAATCCATCACAGCCACTTGCTCTTGGGGGGATTTATTTCACGGCTTTCATTGCTCCCAGAGCCTCCACAGTGCCTTGAGTGTAGAGGCAACAGCCCTTTCCATCATATCTAGTGGCAAGAGTCTGTCACCAGGGGCCTGGAGGGGTGGGAACAAAGGGAAAGACACGTTGGGATGGATGGACCACCAGGAGCATCCATCTCAGCCATGTGCAGGAGGCAGCGAGCACGGCTTGCAGGACTGACATTTAGGGATGGGATTTCCAAGGGGCTCTCACAGTTCCCTGGCAGTGGTGGCCTAATTGGTGGCCCAGTTTTCCTCAGTGAGACTGAGGGTCTCCAAGGACCACTGGGAGCCAAGTAGAGCTTTGCCCTCCAGGCTGGGAAGTGCCAGTGTCACCACAGGCATGTAGGTGTTTACAAACCATCATAGAGTGGCCTGGGTTGGAAGGGACCTTAAAGATCATCTGCTTCCAACCCCCTGACATTTTTCACCAGACCAAGTTTCTCAGAGCTCTATCCAACCTGGCTTTAAACACTTCCAGAGATGGGGCATCCACAACCTCTCTAGGTAATCAGTTCCAGGCCCTCACCACCCTCACAGTAAACAATTTTTTCCTAATATCCAACCTAAACCTACTCTCTTTCAGTGAGAAGCCATTCCCCCTTGTCCTGTCACTCCATGCTCTTGTAAACTGTCTCTATCCATCTTTCTTGTGGGCTCTCTTCAGGTATTGGAAGGCTACAGTTAGGTCACCCCAAAGCTTCTCTTCTCCAGGCTGAACAATCCCAATTCTCCCAGCCTTCCTCACAGCAGAGCTGCTCCATCCCTCTGATCATCTTGGTGACCTCCTCTGGACTCACTCCAGCAGATCCATATCCCTCCTGTGCAGGGGACCCCAGAGCACCTCAGGTGGGGTCTCCTCAGGGCAGAGGAGCACATGGTCTCCTCATCCTTAGATGTGGAGAGGTTTCATGTGCTTAAGAGGTTTCCAGCCCAGATGAGTCTGTGCCAACAATAGCAGTGACCTGAAAAGAAAACATTCATGCTTAACTTCTCCCCTTCCTCTCCCCACAGTAGAAGTGGGAAAAAATGTGTTCTCTTCCTTTTACACACTCTGCTCACACCAGCCTCACATGTCACCACTCTCTCTCCTCCTTCAGCTCCTCAGGGTGGTGGGGAGATGGGAACAGCCCCTGTTGAGGGACCATGACCCCTCTCTCCAGCCTTGCTTTGCCATCCTCCAGGGGAAGACCCTCTTTGAGCAGGGCTGTGGGGTGGAAGGAATTCTTCAGCTCCATGAAATTATGCCAAACCACTTGGACTGGTGGCTTGTGGCAGCCACCAGGGATGTCCTGGCTAGCTAGAGATCTGTTACCAGCTGGCACCAAGGCATGTTTGTCCCCAGCATGGGAAGAAGTAGGACCTGGGCTCTGGAGCAACAGATGCTTTGGGTGGTAGGGAGCTCAAGACTTTGGCACATAGCAGGAGAGTTTTGGGTGCTTGTCCTCAGCTGTGGGAGAAGAGGAGGGGATTTGAGAGGGGAAGGTTTGACAGAAGGAAGGAGGTGGTAGGGAAGGAAAGTTCTCCTGATGGCCAGGCTGCATCAGGAACCACAAGTGGGAGAGCTGGGAGGCACCTGGATTTTGAGAGCAATGACAGATTGGCTGGGATGTCCTCTGAGGGAATGGGGATCAGGAAATCACCAGGATTATTAAGTGACCTGAGCTATTAAAATGCTGGGATTGCAGCTGGATTGTCCAACTTGGTCCCAGCTTTCTATTATATGTTCTCAAGAAAGGAAGAGTCCACTGTCCCACTCTTCCTACCCAAAGCCCTCACTTGACAGTACTGGAGTTAAAATTTTCCTCAGATGTCCAGGGAACACACAGGCTGGACTGACCTGCCCATATTTGCTGCCCCAGGGAGCAGGGATCAACCTCCAAAGGTCTTGTTGATTCCAGCTGGCAGAACCACTTCTCCCTTCCAAGCTCAGTTGTTCCTTATGATTGTGTGTTAACTCGGAGCTCACTGCCAGCTAATGAATTCAGTTTTGCTCCCTCCATTTCAGTCCCCTTATTCTTGTAGCTAAACACTCCTTTTCACCCCACTCTGGATCCTGTCTCAGAGCCTTTGCTCTCACTCCTGTGAGACTGCCATAGGATGCAGCAAGAGAAACACTGGTCCTTTTAAAGGAACACAACCATTGGTTTCCATGTTTCCAGGTGTTTCCAAACCCTTTATCTTTGGCTACAGAAGAGAACTGAAGCATCCTGAATTATTAGGACAGAGTGTGAGGGACTAACTTGGCACTTGGTTTGAATTCCTGGCTCTGTCACTGAATGATGTCTCTGAAAGATTATAGATGTGGTGTTGGAGACACGGTTTAGTGGTGGCCTTGGCAGTGCTGGGTTAATGGTTAATGGACTTGACGATCTTAGGGGGCTTTTACAACCTCATGGTTAGAAAAACCAGCAGCCTCCTGCTTTGTAGGGTTGTGTGGCTCTTAAACACCACACAGACACTCAGATACTCTGATGTTTAGAGACATCCCCTCAGCTGATGATCACACTGCAATAATGACTAAAAATATGGTGAAAACCAGGCAAATGAAACCCTCTTTCACTGAGATTTATCAGAACAGAGAAAACACCACCGACATACCCAATGTGTTTTAAATCCTGTAGGATTTGGGGAAAGTTTTTTTTTTAGTGGGAGGCGGGGAAGGAATAAATCCTTCCGTCCATCACAAAGCGCCTGAGTTGGAGTTTGTTGGGGTTTTTTTTAACCTCTTGTTTCCCCACGGTTTTAAACGACAGAATCTACCCTGGATCTGCCGGGAGGAGCAGCGGGATGCCGGGAAGATGAGGTGGCAAATCACGGCTTTCAAACGGCGCTAACGGGAGCGCAGGGAGAGCTTGTTTGTGTGCCGGTGGAACGGGTTAACTCCGGGGGATGTGCGGCAGCCGCTGCCTCGGGAAGAGGGGCAGGGCTGCGAAGCGCCCCATGGCTTTGGCGAGGACAGGGTGGGAGGGAACAGATGGGAATAGGGATGTGCCAGCTGCCCCTGGAGGTGCAGGGTCCTGTTTGTCAGCCCAGGGAGACACCACACCGGCCTCTTATTTCCTCCCAGCACAGAGGGTCTCAAGGGGGCATGAGGTAATGACTGCATCTTCTGCAGACTGCAGGAGATAATTTCCAGCAGTGATGGTGATGGTGCCTGTCAGCCTCCCAGAAAGGTTTGGAAAAGGTGAGATAAATCCCACAGCGTCCTGGTGCAGGAAAAAGGAGAGCAGGATCAGGCCTTTTTCGGTGCTGATGCAGAAGGATGTGGCCTCCAAGGAGCTTTCACCTCTGTGAGGTGAAAACCAACCACCTGGTTATGGTGTGAGAACCAAAAATCCCACCTTCTAGCTGGAGTTTGACTCCAGTGAAGGGTGGGGCGTTAAAGCCCCTCAGTGTGACAGTCCCTAGTGCAGGTTTTCACAGAATCACAGAATCAACCAGGTTGGAAAAGACCTCTGAGATCCAAGTCCAACCTGTGACCCAACCCCACCCTGTCACCCTGACCATGGCACTGATGCCACATCCAGTCTGTCCTTAAACACCTCCAGGGA
>NW_016690200.1:6674159-6682263 GCF_001604755.1 Lepidothrix coronata
CCAGGGATGGTGACTCCACCCCCTCCCTGGGCAGCTCATTCCAATGTCTGGTCACTCTTTCTGTAAAGAATTTCTTCCTAATATCCCACCTAAACCTCCCCTGGCAGAGCTTTACACTGTGACTTCTTGTCCTACTGAAGGTTGCCTGGGAGAAGAGCCCAACCCCCCCGGCTCCCCCCTCCTGTCAGGGAGTTGCAGAGAGTGAGGAGGTCTCCCCTGAGCCTCCTCCTCTCCAGGCTGAGCCCTCCCAGCTCCCTCAGCTCCTCCTCACAGCACTTGTGCTCCAGTCCCTTCCCCAACCTCGTTACCCTTCTTTGGACCTGCTCCAGCACAGACATGGAGGGTTGAGATGAGGGCTGGAATTATCTTTGCAGGTGTCCCAGGTGACCTGAGTGTCTTCAGTGACGCTGATGTGTCAAAAGCTGGATGGAGCCCAGAACACACTGTCTGAGACTGTCCTCCAACATGGCACGTCCAAGGTCACACATCTCCTGAATCCGTGTCAGTGCTTCCAGCAAAGGTGGTGTAGTTAAATGACTGGGAAAATCTGTGGGCAGAAAAACCCAACCAGGGCTGTTTAAGATAAAAGTTCTTTCTCAAAACATCCACAGTGGAGCTCACCAGGGGCAGAAAAAGTGTTTTGAAGAGAATCACTCCACATTCATATGTCTTTTAAGAAATATCTTGGTACTTGCTGCTGGCCAGTCTTGGCAGCAGGAATGATCTTGGAATGATCTTCTACTGGATCTGCTCTGGCTGTTCTTATCCTAAAACTCCTGTTGCCTCTGCACCTGCTCCTTCATTTATGGAAGCAGTGGCTCATCCAGCAATTTCCTCCTACCCACACCTCTCACCTGCATAGCAGAGCGTGGGATCTGCAGGCTTCCCAACCTGCCTGAGGGCTTGTGTGAGGGCCTGGGATTGGTACCACTGTCTAACAGCACAAGGAACAACTTTTGGATGGATCTGTATTGGTGAAACTTCCATGGATCAGTGTGTGGAGGTACCAAGAATGGAAAATATTCCAGAGCACAACCATCGTGGTGATGCTCAGCATTATCCAGGGATGGGCTGGAGCAAAAGATGGCCCTGTTGCCATGTTGGTAAGTTGTGAGACAAGGAGGTCCAGCAAGGGGAAGGGATACCTAAGGCTGCTTCCATCTCCAAAGACACCGTCAATCCACCACCTAAGGGAATAACTAGAGAAAGGCAGGAATACCCTGAGCTAATATTATCCCTGAACACTTCATGCCATGAGTGATGCACCATCATTCCCCCATTCATCCCTTCCAGGACAAGTCAAACACCTTGGAAAATCACTCTGGAGGGCGCTGAGCACCCGGATGGCAGGTGCTGGGGCTCCTCATTCCTGGGAGCATCGACTGGAAGCGACGTGCAAACGATGAGCAAATGATGAGCAAAGGATGAGCTGCTTTTCACGGCCCCCAAGGGGGTGTTAAATCTGCGCCTGGGAAATGTCAGATCCAGTCAGAGAAGCCCTAATGGATTGTTTGATTTCCAGCAGCTGGTGGAGTGGGAATTGTGTAGCTTCAGGTGGGCTTGGCTGAGTCAGAAGAGAAACGGCCATTCCCTTGTGCCATCCGGGACAAGCAGGATTTGGTGATTCCGGAGGCACGGAGAGACACGTTCAGACACTTGTTATTTGAGATGCTCTCCAGGGAGCCAAAGTCTGGCAGCAACTGGCAACAGGATGTCTGAAATGCCTTCTCCTTGCTCAGCTTGGATGTCCTTGTAGCTGCAAAGAAAGAAGTTTTCATGAGGCTTCTCTCCCCACTCCTGATCAGGCAATTCCTTGCGTCTCAGTCTCCCTTTCTCCACAGCTGAGGATTTAATCACAATCCATCTCTAGATATTTGTCCACACTCACATACATGTATAAACAGAGAGGAGTAAATACCTTTAAAAACAAAATACAAAAAACCCAGTTTGCAAATGAGTCTAAATTCACGTTGAATCTAGTGAGGAATTTAGAAAGAGGAGATGAAAGGGAAATTACAGGAAAATAAAAAAAAAACTTGTGCTTGGACAATTTCTAGTAGAATGTTTCGGGTGTTTCAAAGAAGTATTTTAACTCAAAGAAACGACCCAATTTTCTAAAAGGACAAGGACCAGAACTGAAAACACGAATACGGAAGAAAATTATTTTTAGAATGTTGACTGAAATGTTTTGTTTTAAAACCCAAAATGCAAACAAAACTGCTTAGTTTCAGGTCAGTGAGTCACAAACAAGACTTCTTCATATTTTATACATTTATTTCCCCTTTAAGTAATTATTCTGGGTCAAAAGCAACCAACTTACCTTGTTATTTACGTTTTTTTCCAGCTTTTATGTAAAATAAATCCATTTCTTGCCATTTCCAGAGTCAACAAAAGAGCTGCTTTCCTCCATTAATTTCATTTTTTCTTATTTCCTGGGCTCAGCACTGAGGACACCCCTCATCCCACCACACTGATGGTGAAGAATCCTTCTCACCTCTGCTGGGATGACCCTTGGATTACTGTGCTGATTCCACACCTACATAGGGGTGTTTTGGTATCGTGGGAATGGTTTGTCTGTCCCAGATGTGCCACTGGATCCTGGGAAGGCTGCTGTGTTGCCTTTTGGATTTGGAGCAAAGATCGAAGCCTATCTATTGAAAGTCTACACAGGACAACACTTAGGCCAATCTTAACTTGGGGATCAAGTGGAGCTTGATTTGGGAGAATTTAAGCTGAATTTAGATTCATTTTGGTTGGGTTTTTCACTGGATCTCCTTGGAAAACACTTCCCAACACAAAGCCCATTATTTTTCATGTCTCCCCCAGACCTACTCAGCTCTGAGTCCAGGGGTGCGACCTCTCTGTGCACCCCAAGTGAAAAGTCTCATCTTCCTGAGAAAGGTCAGGAAGCTGGGCTTTGATGATCCTTGTTGGTCCCTTCCAACTCCGGAGATTCCACAATTCTCTGATAATGTCACTTCCTCTCTGAGCACCATCCCAGAAACTTGGCTTGGAGCTTTTGAACCCCTCAACTTCTACTTGTGGAGTTTGAATAAGCCAAGAGGAGTTTCTTTTGGAAGTTGAGACATCAAACGCTTCCTCCTCCATGTGCAGTGAACCCAGATTCCCTCTCCAATCTCTTTGCTGATGTAAACTAACCGTTCTTAGCAAAGATGTCATTCACTGGTGCTTGAAGGATTAAAAGCTTATAGAGCTGCTTGAATAGGGGAATTTGAAAGGAGAACTTTTTTTGTTAATGAGAATGTTTTTAGCAATTATGATGTTTTCAGTTATGTGACATTTTTAATCACAATGCCATTGTTTAAAGGACAGTCAGCAAAGCAAGTTCATCAGAGCAGGAATATCTGTCAAATTCCTTGCTTAAAGAAATGTCCACCACAAATCCTCTCTGACTCCACGGTGTTACAAACTCCTGGCAAGGAAAATGATGTCAGAAAGTTCACCTCAAACATTATTGTTTTCCACGCCTCAGGCAGCCCCATTTGTCTCCCTGGTGACTTTGCCCTGGCAAATGTTGGGTGCACCCTCTTGTAATGGGATCCCTTGGGACAGAGTGGATTCTCCAGCTCAGACCCCCTTTGGAATGCTCTGAAGGTAAAAAATGAAAAATAAAAAGCTGTGTGAAACCCTCCCCTTCTCTGTCCTGGTGTCTCACCACACACACACACACACACACAAATTAGGGTTTATTTTATTTACTAATATTTTTAACATCTATTTTTTAATATTGCTTTTCCTTTCTCTTGTGCAGTGTCAGTGGTGGTTCTCTGAACTAAGGTCCTCTAGGACTGCTGAGAATTTGCCTCTTGTCTGTTGAATTCTTCTGATTTCTTATTTCAGACCTTCTCTTATTATTTGCTGAAAATTTCTGGAAAGCTGGAACCGCCTTCGACAGCATCTGTCAACAGTTCTTGTTTAATTACAGGGAAGAGGGAGAGGGGAGGTCCTGGGAGAGTTTGGGGTACTCAGGCTCACCGAAATCTGTATGACAGGAAAACATAAGAGAAACAGGACGTGGGGAACTTGGCACAAAGTTGGGCAATAGTTCTCCTGGCACAGAGTGTGCCTAAACATTGCAAAGAGGCAGGCTGTTAAACTGTCAGCAGGCATTCCTGTGATCCAGGGTGACAGGAAACAGTTCCCTGCAGCCTGGGATTTCAGGGAAAGGACTATTTGCAGTGCTGAGCAGATCCTCGGGAATCGGAGATTTCCCAATCCTTTGTGTTGCCTGAAGTCACTGCCAGTGTCTTCAGGCAGATAATGTGTTGTCCCCTCTCAACTTGAGCCCCCATCAAGAAGAAACTTGGCTGTCTTTCACTCCAGTTCAGACTCCTCCCGGATCCTGTCTCAGGGTTATATTCCCTGCAATATCCTGGAAGGACCTGATTCAGGGAATGGCACCTCCAAGCAGACTTCACACTCCTACCCTCTCACCCTTGTCACTAACCAGGATCTCTCCTATTGATTTTTAAACTCTCCCTTTTCCCCAGCACAGCTTTATCAGGACCCACAGTCTGTGCCTGCCATTTCCTCCGACCTTCCTCCATCCCTAAACCTTATCCCAGCACAGGACTCACCACCATGCTTGGGACACATAATTTAGATGTCTCCTGGGCTACTCACCATGACCTAAAGCTCTCCAGAGTCCTGGGGGTGGCCTAGGAGCTCCTTCATGGGCACGATTCAGTTGTTCCAACACCCCTGTCATCCCTTCTGGCTTCTCTGATCCCTGAGTATCTCCCTTAGGGTGGGTGAGAACATCCTATTTTGCTTTCCCACAGAATCAGAGGATCAACCAGGCTGGAAAAGACCTCTGAGGTCATCAAGTCCAACCTTTGACCCAACACCATCTTGTCACCCAGACCATGGCACTGATGCCACATTCAGTCTGTCCAGGGATGGTGACTCCACCACCTCCCCGGGCAGCCCATTCCAATGTCTGATCACACTCTCTCTGTAAAGAACTTCCACATCCCCATGGGGGGAAAAATGACACCTCTGTGGTGAAGCTGAAGGAGAAGACCCTTCCCAGGGAAGTCCTGGAAGCTCAGAGATCCACAGCCCCCAGGCCCAAAGCAGCTAATTCCTATGGGACATCAGGGCACCTCCTGCCTGCTTTCATGTGAACCCAGAAACACATCCCAGCCACAAACTCTGTGCCATGACCTGGGGTGACCTGTCCCCAGGCCCCTCTGCTGTCCCCTGACCACGTGTCAGACTTGCAAACCTGCACATTTTATGCACCTTGGCTGCTTTGTCTTTCAGCCCAGAAGCTCTTTTGGCCTCCCAGCTCCCTCTGTGCTTGTGCAGCACCTCTCACAGCCATCCAGGCTCTGTGTTTGGCAGGGAGTGCTCCCACACTGCTAAAAATTCATAATAATGTGGGGCTGAGCACATCACCCCACCAGAGCATTGACTGCAAAATCAGCCACACAGCCAAGAATGGAGATTAAAAGTGGGGAAGAAATCTGGCAGAGAATTACTTAATTTAGTGCATTTGAAACCCAATAATTATTTCTTTAAAAATAGAATTTGCTGAAGCAACTTCTGGCTTTTAATTCTTTTCTTTTCCTTTTTTTTTTAATTACTGCATAATAAAGTAATTAGTAATTTGTGTCACTTCTGTAGTTTTTTTTTCCTTAGTATAATCAGAAGGAGTGACACATTTTCACAGCACACTTTAAAGAAAGTATAATGAAGAGATGCAAAAATCATATTTGAACCTTATCAAAGTAAGTAATACACGTTGTGCCTCCTCAAAATGACGATTCCATCACTGAAGACAACTTCTTAATTAGAGAAATCCAGGATGGGGGAGCAGGGCAAATACTCTGGGATGGATTCTGGTCTTAACTGAATCCAAGGAAATCCAGAAAGTTCCCCAGGGAAAGGTGAGCAGATGCACAACTCCATGCTGATAAAGCTTCCTCTCTGCTTTTTGTTTGGATGTACAAGACACAGCCCGAGTGTCCCTGCTGGGCTGGCTCTTGGGGATTGTAGCCAAAATGAGGAAGGAAGAGAGAAAGAAAGAAATGTTTGGAGTGAGAAATAGGGAATGTGGCCTCCTCTGCAGAAGATCAAGATTCCAAGCAACAAGACAAGGGGCAACGGGCGGAAAATGACTCCCAGGAAGTTCCACCAGAACATGAGGAAGAACTTCCCCATGCAGTCATGGAGCACTGAACAAGCTGCCCAGAGAGGGTGGGGAGTCTCCCTCACTGGAGATATTTCAGAGTCACCTGGACACAGTCCTGTGTCATGTGCTCTGGGATGACCCTGCTTGAGCAGAGAAGTGGGACCAGTGACACTCTGTGGTCCCTTCCAACCCTACCCATTCTGGGATTCTGGGATTCTGGGATTCTGAGGTTCTGTGAAGGTGAGTCTCTCCCAGCTGCCTCCTCATCCCAACCATCCTCAGAGAGCTGCAGATTTCCCTCAACCTGCTGCTTTGCTTGGGAAGATCCAGAAAGGACGATCTGCTGTCCACCTTCCTTCAGTCCATGGCTCAGAAATACCCTCTTAATGTCTTAGAGGGCTTTTTGGAGACGTTCAGCAAGACCCTCTGTCTTCTGGCACAGGTTGCCCAGAGAAGCTTTGGCTGCTCCATTCCTAGAACTGTCCAAGGCCAGGTTGGACAGGGCTTGGAGCAACCTAGGATAGCGAAATGTGTCCCTGCCCACGGCAGGGAGTTGGGACGAGATGGTTTTAAAGTCCCTTCCAACCCAAATCACTCCGTGATTCCATGATTCCACGATTCTCCATGCAAGTCATGCATCCAAGTGTCCTCAACTCGGTGTGTATCAGCAGCTGCACAAAGGGCAAGAGGATTTTCTTGTGTGTGACTTCCTGGCCGCTCCAGGGTCCCTGGTGATCCAGGATTGCTGATTAGTCACCCCCTGGACTGGGCACATCCACAGTTGCTGGTGTCCTGTGATCCACTCATGCAAAAAGCAGAAGCAGTGGCTGGAACAAGTGGGAGACCTCTGGATTTACCCCTTGCCCCCAGAATGGATGTGAGGGAGATTCCTGAACACTTAGGAGCCAAAATAATGCTGGCACTGCTCTCTCTGAGCCTGACTTGTGTGCAGACCAAGGCTGGACCGATGCTGGCAGAGGGAGCCAGAAGACAGTAACTAAATTAAAGAATTAATTTGGCTCCCTGCCTCCAGAAAAGCCCCATCACATACACCTTTAGCTGTTCTCCACTCTTCTTTTGTCTGGCTTGGACCACTCTAACCCCTCTTACCCTGCCAAGGAAGCAAAAAACCAGCTCACTGGCTGGGCTGAGGATCCCTGCTGAAAGGATGGACCCCTTGCTCCCAACCAGCCCTCCAGTTTCTTTCCATAGTGGTCACTTCCTCCCTTCTCTCTCACCCTGACATGATTTTTTAAGATAAGGCAACGATCCCTCTAAGGAGACAAACCCTGAGAGACAGGTTTTTCTCTCCAGCAAGCCAAATTTTCCAGAAATATCAGAGTCAGGAGATCACTGCTAATACATATTAATGCCGCCTTTAATCCCCCTCAAAGAATTTTAGGAGCCAAGTGGGAACTTGGATATCCTGAGGCTGCAGGGTTGCTCACTTCTGTCCCTGTCTGCTGACACCCCATGTTTGTGCTGCTGCCTCCAGTTCCCCCTGCTGCCAGACAGCTTCAGGTCACCTTCTTGGCCATTCCCTTCCCAGATTCCCTCCCTAAAATCAAACAGAAACCACCACATTTCTCTTTCATCAGAATCTCACGAGTCAGAGGCATCGTGGTCAGACACAATTTAAGCCCCAGCCACTTTTTTAGGAAAGGTTTGGGAAAGGAAGGTTTGGGAAGGTTTGAGAAGGCAAAGGCAAGGGAAAGGGAAGGGAAGGGAAAGGGAAGGGGAAGGATGAGGAAGAGGAAGGGGAAGGGAAAGGGGAAAGGGAAGGAGAAGGAAAGGGAAGGTTTGGGAATGGAAAGTTTGGGAAGACAAAGGTAAGGGAAGGGCAAGGGAAGGGAAGAGGAAGGGAAAGGGAACGGTGGGGAAGGGGAAGAGGAAGGAGAGGGTTTGGGAAGGAAAGGGAAGGTTTGGGAAGGGAATGGAAGGCAAAGG
>NW_016690200.1:6683193-6715100 GCF_001604755.1 Lepidothrix coronata
AGAGCAAAATGCTTTTTGTGCTGTCCTTACAGTGTTTACTGAGTCCATATGTTTGTGTGTGAGCTAACTCAGAGTCCTGGGCACTGCAGTGCTCTGGGTTTCTTTCTCACTCAGTTAAATCAACATTCCAACAACTCCTCTGTGACCTGGAGGGAGCTGTGTGAGAGGCAAAGGGCACGAAGACAGATTTTGGGACACGCCCTCTGGGTGACTTGTGAACTCACATGTCAAACAACATTCACCCACCTCACATTTTAATCAGATCAGGTTTTTCTTGAATTCTTGGTAGTGGGTTCAATTTAAAATGACCATGGAGGTCTTTTCCAACCTTAATGACTCTGTGATTCTCTGTAAACCCAAGAGAGCTCTAAAATCCAGATGTGTGCAGACTGGACTTCCCAAAGCCAAGGGCTCCTCAGGTTGGGCGGGGTCAGGGCTGGCTCTGCCACATCCTAATTGAGCATCAGACATCCCAAAGTCAGCTCCTGCTCCAACCTCAGGTGGAAACTAAGTGCCAACAGCAAGGAGGACTGAATGGGGAATGAAGATAACTCTAGTGAAAGCATCCAGCACCTGGGACCCCCTCCACTATAACCTCTTGGATGAATTTCAGACCTCAAAGGTAGACCAAAAATGGCTAATTTAGTTTTGGGGGGCTGCTGAGGGGGATGGGGGGCACTTTGTGCAGCTGACAAAGGAACCTGGTGTCTGTTTCTGCGCTGTCTGAACTTTGTGGCAGGAATGGGAACCGTTTCAAACAGAATTCTTACCTTCCTCCCACAAGCTTCGCTGCTGCCTGTTGCCATGGGAACTCAGCCCACTCACCAGCCAGCCACGTGAGTACATTTGTTTTGTTAGTAATAGTAATATTAGCATTATTTTTGGTATAAGGGACTGATCATTGCCACCCCTTGTGTTCAAGTAACCCTTTACTGTGATACCTTTGATGGGTCTGTGCCCAGTGCTGCCGGATAAGGAACTGCCAGCAAATGTGTCCAGGGTGGCAAAGAGGAACCTTTCCTTCATTAGGAGGTGATCTATTTGCCTGTTGCTCTTAGGTCCTGAATCCCTGTGCTAAGAGGGAGGGGAGTGAGCCATGAATCTCACATTGACATCTGAGCAAATCTGATCCCGGAGCCACCGAGAAGGAAAAACGGGAGCGGCGGGGAGGGGAAAGCGGGAGTGGGAATTGTAACAGAGCTGATGGGGAGAGTCAGGGGGCTGAGGGGGAGAAGATTGATGCTGAAGGGAAGGGGCCTGCTCTGAAGTGCACTTTGTCACGCTGTTTGCAGGTCTGGTCATGCCATTTGCAGATCTGCTCCTTGGCTGGAATGAACTGAGCTTGGAATACGGATCCCTTTGCAAGTGACAGCCACAAAGACCCCTTGTTAGCAGAGGAAGACTTGACTGAGCAGGCAAGTTGAAGCAAAGGATGATAAACAGTCTGTGAGCAGCAGAATGAAGGTTTATTCCATGTTGGACTCCATGCTTGCTCCAGAGACAGAGAGAGAGGGAACAGGGACAGACAGGATAAGGGGAAATGGCTTTAAATTGAAAGATTAGATATTAGGAAGAAACCCTTTGCTGTGAGGGTGGGGAGGCCCTGGCACAGGTTGCCCAAAGAAGCTGTGTCTGCCCCTGGATCCCTGGAAGTGTCCAAGGGCAGGTTGGATGGGGCTTGGAGCAACCTGGGAGAGAGGAAGGTGTCCCTGCCCATGGCAGGGCACTGGAACTAGATGATTTTTAGGTCCCTTCCAGCACAAACCATTCCATGATTCTATGATTCCATGGTCTCAGCACTCTCCATATACTGATGTAACTGGTGTCATTTCTGTGCATAAAAAATGTGGGAAGTACAGCCAACACTTACAGGAAAATTAGAGATGGAAAAGCATTCGGGAAGAATTCAGCTCATACAGAAATGAAAACTGTTCCACCTTGACAAGTGGTGCCTCTTCCAAAACATCCAGAGGTCTTCAGACTTGTAATCCATCCTGTGCCTCCCAGGTCTCCTTGGAGCACTTCCCATTTTCACATTGGAAAATCTTCTCCAGTTGTGAGGATCATCTCTATGTGTGCATGTGAATGAGTGGTGTCAATATATATGGGATGAGACGGAGAGAAAGCATCAGGGATTTGGCACGTGTGCCTTCCCCATCTCTCCTCAAAGAGTGGGGGATTTATAAACTTATCCAAAGACCCAAAGCTTTGGTAACAGCTCAGGCAGAGATAAACTGTCCTTAGTGCTTGCCAGCGACTCCTGAGCTTTCATTCCAGCACAACACCATTGTGTGCTGGGAGAGGGGATGTGTTTTCAGGCTTCATCAAACCCCTGATGAGCCTCTTATCCTGCAACAAGTTTTCCTGTTGTTTGCAAACCGCTTCTGGTGTCATCAGCAACACAGCCATGCAAATAACATCACTCAGGAAATGTGTCTTTCTGCTTTGCCAGTTTTCCCAAGGAGAAGCCCAAGATCTCTTCAAATGTTTGTCAGGGTGTTAAGCCCTGAAAAGTCCACAGGTGGATCCCAAAAATCCTCTGCTTTTGTAGGGAAATAGAAAATACAATAGGCAAATAGTCTGCGGTGAAGTATTGTTTCAAAAATTCTTGCACCGTTGGTTTTATGGGATACATGGGCTGGTGATTTACCTCCCTTGGATTTTTCCCCGCATTTGTTACCCATCACAGCATCATGGTTGCTATTCTCATGCTTGGTAGAGTTCCCAGTGTTGTCAGCTTTCCCAGCTGAGATTGGAGCAGTGCTGTGGATATTCTGCCATCCAGAACAACGCGGGATGCTCCAGGAGAACCTCATTTCCAGAAAGACCAGCTGGACCTCTGCACTGCTCCAAGCTGTGCCTTCAAGGTTCCCAGCTGCAGGGAGGGCCTGGGAAGGAGTTTTTGCCAGTAGATGTTTATATGGAGAGCAGAAGGGATCAAAGATCTGAACATCAGCAGGATGAATCCTGCTCTGGATCATCCATCCTGCAATGAGATCATTCAATTACTCCTTGTATTAAACTCATATTAGTGCTTTTTAGGGCTTTGCCATAGTTACTAATCAATAGCAATACCAGCAAACATCTCCTCTGGCTGACTCTGGAATATACTCCCTTTGTTTTCCTTTTTTTAAACCCACAAACCAGATGATTACATTTATTTTATTTTTTTTCTGTAACAGGGGAGCTTTTATACGTAATTATACCCACTATTCAACTTGTGTCAAGTGATATTCCCAGGTATAAATCTCCCAGCATTTGTTCCTGCAGAATAAAAAAGAAACCTCAGTGGGTTCAATGTGGTGGGGAGCTATAAAATACAAAATGCTTTGGTTTCCTGGAGGAGCCCCTTGCCAAGTTTGATGTTGTTGTATTTCTGCTCTCTTTCTGACAGCCTCCTGTTGGATGCAGATTATTCCTTTAGCTGGGATTTATTCATAGGGTAATATAGGGACCTAGTTCACTTTTGAAGAGAAATATTGAGCAGAAATATTTTTAACTAGTTCATAAACCCAAAGGTTGTGTGATCAGCCTGATTGGAAGGATAGAGCTCATCCCAGCTAATTGCAGGGATCTACAAGTGGACATCTCCATCTGAGCTTGTCATCCAACTCTTTTTTTTCCCAAGGGGGAAAAGCTGCTTCAAGGAAACATTCATCTGAGTTATTCCAGTTTTCTGTTTTAGAAGACAAGGTCATGAGCAACCTGGTCTAGTGGAAGGTGTCCCTGCCCAGGGCAGGGGGTTGGAACAAGATGATCTTTAAGGTCCTGAAGCACCTGGTTTGGTTTTTTTTTCTCTAAAGTAATCCAGACTGGATCATAAGGAAAGGTCTACTCTGCAGACACACAACAGCAGGTGGAGCAGCTACTCCAAGAGCTGAGGGGACCATTAATAACTATCATTAATAACTATCTCACTTACTAATAACTATCTCACTTGATCACAATTTCATCCAGTTTGGCCTTGAGCAACTCTGCCACAAATCCCAAGATTTGATTAGATATTGGCTGCAGCCACATTTGATGAACTTCATCCTTAACCTGGTATGATCGTGGCCCTGGACAGAAATTATTTGAAAACGCTTAAAGAAGATGATTTTTAATTAAAAAAAATAAGAGAAAAAGGGTTGTTTAAGGAGGCCTGGCAAATGCATGGCTTTTCTGAGTGTTCAGGAGGCCAAGTGACGTGGATAACTATTGGCACATGTCAAGACAGGAGATGATGAACAGCTGCTACTGGTACCCGTGGAGATGGCCCTGAAAAAGCCATAATTCTTAAACAGGCTGAAAGACAAAGAATTATCATTCAGCAAGTCTAACTGGAACCTTCCTCAGGGCAAGGGTGGAGGAGGTTACAGAAACTTCTTTAATTAATCAATTGGTCCACGTTATAATTAAACCCAAAGCAGAAAAACAATTATCTGGTAACTGCTGGTTGGAAGACATTTCTTTTAATGACTTTGTTCTGTTCCATTCTGTTCCATTTTTAGTTGTGATGCACTAGATGAGATATCAGGCTTTTCTATGTAATTCTGAGCTAAAGAGTGTTAGATTGTCTCTCCTTAATGGTGAAAATTACTGAGAGTGAGAAAGATCCGTGTGTGCAAAGCTCTGTTCCCACATACACACACTTTTTATTCTCCATCCCCTGCCATTAAAACAAAGTGCTCTGAGTGTGGAACGGTGGAGCATTAAAAAGCCATTAATCATTGCTTTGTACTCCTTGAGCTAAATGCTAATTTCAATTTACAGCCACCTCTTCAGTTCCCCTTCAGCAGGGGGACTGGCTCTGTTCCTAAAGGCCAGGACAATGAGGGAAGGGGGAGAAAGTCACCTCAGGCAGAGACAGCGGGATGTGGAGGGGCTCCCTTGGGACACCATTCTTCTCTTCCCTCCTTTCCCTGTATTTACATGGGGAATTAGATTGTCCAGATGGAGGAGCTTTCAAACTCTACTGAACGAGAGAAAGGCATTTCCCAGCTGCTCTTAAAAAAAAAATAAAATAAGGAAGGAAGAAGAAAATTGCTGATTACTCATGTCTGGCCCAAGGGGTAACAATTTTCAGCATGTTGGTTGATTGGGGAAGAGTCAATGGTGAGGAAATAAGGAGAAGATCACCTGGTCTCCTGCCAGCCAGTTTCCACCTTCTATGGAGATGATTCCTGCCAGTTTTGGGAGACAGACACATGCCAGCATGTAGGGAGGGCCAGGACTGGAGCCACCCCATCAGACTTGCAGGTGAGGGGATGGAGAGCTTCAGTGGGTTGTGACTTATGTTGGGCTCCACACTGTCCTTCCTGGGCTGTTGGAAAAGCTGGAAGTCGCAACGCTCCTGGTTGGAACATCTCCCTGGAGTGCTCGGAAGGAGCTGAGGGGATGGATCAGTCTGAGGGGATGGATGAGTCCATGAGGTGAGCTGTCCACAGATGATTCAGCTTCCTTGCTCCCAGTATTTGACATCACACATATTAAGTCATGGGGTGAGG
This sequence comes from Lepidothrix coronata, assembly GCF_001604755.1. Classification (NCBI taxonomy): domain Eukaryota; kingdom Metazoa; phylum Chordata; class Aves; order Passeriformes; family Pipridae; genus Lepidothrix; species Lepidothrix coronata. Next base: position 6,688,680 of record NW_016690200.1, read on the forward strand.
GTTTGTTATCATGGAATGGTTTGGGTTGGAAGGGACCTTAAAGATCATCTCGTTCCAACCCCTCTGCCATGGGCAGGGACACCTTCCACTATCCCAGGTTGCTCCAAGCCCTGTCCAACCTGGCCTTGGACACTTCCAGGGATGGGGGCAGCCACAAATTCTCTGGGAAGCGTGCTGGTCATATCTGTAGGCAGATCCCTGATGAACATTTTGATGGCTCACCCAAGTCTGAGATGAACAGGAACATTTCACATGCAAATCCCTGGAAACTCGGAACATTTTTCCAATGAAGAATTGGAAATCGTTTGCTGGCACAAGGGGAGGAGAGTGTGGAAGTGAGGGAGGGGGTCTGTGGAAGGTGATATTGAAATACACCCCTCAGCTGGGTGTGTTCAGCATGACAGACAGGCCGTGTTCCTCCAGGAATCACAGACTCATGGAAAGGCTTGAATTGGAAGGAACCTTAAAGATCATCCAGTTCCTACCCCCTCCCATGGGCAGGGACACCTTCCACTATCCCAGGTTGCTCCAAGCCCCGTCCAACCTGACCTTGAACACTTCCAGGGATGGGGCAGCCACAGATTCTCTGGGAAACCTTCTGGTCGTGACAGGAAGGAGCTGTTGCATTGAGCTGGAACAGGAAACACCATCAGATTGTATTTCCTTAATACCAAAGCTCAGTTTTCATTATTCTTAGTGTCTACAAGGTCTTTTGCCTGTCCCCACTGCTCCTCATTCCCTTAGGGGTGCCTTATTTCAGAGGATTCATTGCTTCTTGAAGTTATAGTGTCTTATGATGGGACTTGTGGTTACTCCAGTTTTCCCTAAGGAGACATCTATATTTTAATATGTATTTATGTAAATATATATAATATCTAAAATATTACCATATATATTTTTATATATTTAATGTTATATATAAATCTATCCAACACAAACAGGTGAGGTGAACAGCAGCAGGGTGAGATGTTGAGTGAGTGTCCTCAGACTCTTCTACTGTAAATGGATTGTTTGGTCTCATCTCAAAGTGACAGTGTCAGTGACATGAGTGGGCAGACCAAGAAGGACAAGATCTGTGTGTTCAGGGAATGTGAGCGTGTTCCAAGGGCATTTTCCTTTAGGAAGATAAAAAGTTTTCCCATTATCCAGCTCTGACTTCTGCTGGACTATGTGTGGGAGTAGCCGGTGACAGTGACAAAATATTTAGTCCTGGTAAAACGACAGGGTTTTGTCCTGCCCAGCCATGTGTTATTTTCAAAATTTGATGCCAGAGTATGTGTTTTGTGAGCCGGAGTGTGGCAGAAACTTCTCAGCGTGAGTATGGTCTGTTGGGACAGCACTGGGCTCAATTAGTGCAGCGTGTGCACCGCGTCTCTCTGGAGAGCATCCCTGGGAAATGGTCCTGTCAGCTCGCCCAGTTTTCAGCCTGCAGAGAGCTGCTGGCTCGTCCTGGAAGGGAGCCCTGGAGAACACGTGTAGGATGGATGCCCAGGAGACTGGGCACTTTGAAAGGTGAGGCAGAGTCCCCACTTGACATTGGATGCTCTGCTCAAGAAGAAAGGACTCTACCTCCCACACCTCCTTCTGTGAGCACCTCTCCAGATCCAGCAGATGGGTCCTGCATGGCACAAACACAATCAGAAATAGCTTTGGCGTGATTTCAGACTGTCTCTTCCCTGGCCATGCGGCCAAGCTGGAAAAACTGTTGGAAAAAGTCAACTCTGAGCTTGCAGAGCCAGGATCTCATTAGGCATGGCCGAGAGGAGCACGGAAAACAAACACCTGGCACCATGACTTCTCTTCAGCAAGAAGGGCACAGACTCTGCTCTAAGAGATAAACACAGTGTTTGCAGCAGATCCTCCCACCTGTCGTGGCCTGCTACTGCTAGAAAAGTCTCATTAAAGTAATCAGCTGTGGAGATGACACTGTTTTGCTCCCAGCTTAGGCTCTGAATTGGTATCAGGGGCTCTGGAACAGGCAGCCTGGCAGGGTGTGCACTGTGCATGAGCAATCAGAGGGGTCTCCTATTAGCACCGACCTTTGGGAAATGAAAGTGAAGAGAGCAGAGAAGAAATAATAATAAAAAAAAACAACCAAGTCCAAGCCAGTGGAATGCCTCTGGCTTTGCCTTCTTTATTCATTCCTGCCTGCTTTCTTATTTACTATTTATTTATTTACTTGGAGGCGAGGTGACCTTCAAAGCTGCTGCTGTCACTCGCAGCCTCCTGGTTGCAAGTTGAATGTTAATTTTGGCTGAGGCACTGAAACTCAACGTCCCAGGCATCCTGTAGTGGAACCTGTGCCCCTTATTTTTTGTAAGTTTTGTCATTTTCTGTTTAAAAGCAGGGGGCTGCTTTGGGCATCAGGCTGAATCTGTAGGCCTAAGTCATAAAAGGAACATGTGAGCCTGATGGTGCAAACTCCCCTCATTTTTGTTCCACTCATAGGAGGGATGAGTGGCTATGAGTGTCTGCCATACAGGGACTGTTTGCAGATCCCACAGCAGATGTGGAAATGTTCTGTCCCTCCAAACTGTGTCTTTGAAGAGAACAATCATCCTCCTCCCACAGATTCGATGCCACGGAGTTTATTTTCATTTCTAACAGTCTGTAAAACCAGGCATCTTCCCTCCAGCCTTCTTCACCTACCCAGGAAGTCCACACAGGTCTTCAAGGTGAGTTTAGAGTCTCCAGAGCAGCAAATTCACCACAGCCACAAAACTGTGGAGAATGATCTAGAGAGTGACTGCACTCCCAGTGACATGATGACAGGAGGGACTTCCAGGGCAGGAGCCAAAGGAAAAGATCGGATGTCTGTGGTGTTTGTACCACGGCCAAGGTGACAGCAATGATTTGTTGGCAGCCACACACTTCAAGCCAGGACCTTGAGAGCCAAGCATCTCGTGGCAGGGTCTGTGGTGTGCCCTGGACACTTCCCACCTGGGACGCTTCTCTCTGGTTCTTCATTAATCCAAATAAATGCAGTGCTCTGCTTAGTGTCCCAATTAGTGCAGCCTGTGCTGAAGCAGGGGCTGACTCTGGGCTGTTCAGGACAAATAATAACATTTCCCTGTGCTGTTACACAGATGCCACTTCACCCAGAGAAGGAGGTTTTTTTCTAGGAGTGAAAACTTTTCACCTTGGGTCTCACTCGCACACAGAAAATGTTGCTTCTTTGAAAAGGAGGGGAAATGAAGGCAGGAAATGAAGGCAAGCAAAAGAATAAAGGCAGGAAACCAGTTTCTTAAAGGGGAGGGGGGGTGTGAATGGTGTACAATCTTCTTTTTCTAACCTTAAAAATTAATTATGATGAAAATGGTCCCAAACGCTGGGAAATGCTTTAAGAAAGGTGCCACTATGGTGAACACACAACTTAGCTTGGTAAGTCCTACCCGTAATTTTGGAGGTACATCCCTCTAGGAGGAGCTATTTCTTTGCCTTGGCACCAGGGGCTGTTTTAGAGATAAGAATAGAATCATGAAATGTTTTGGGTGGGATGGAACCTTAAAGATCATCCAATTCCAACCAGCTGCCATGGGCAGGGACACCTTCCACTAGCCCAGGTTGCTCCAAGCCCCATCCAGCCTGGCCTTGGACACTTCCAGGGATCCAGGGGCAGCCACAGCTTCTCTGGGAAACCTGGGCCAGGGCCTCACCACCCTCAAAAGCAAGAATTCCTTCCAGTATCTCATCAAAACCTACTCTCTTTCAGTTAAACCCATTCCCCCTTGTCCTGTCCCTTCATCCCTTGTCCCCAGGCCCTCTCCAGCTCTCCTGGAGCCCCTTTAGGCCCTGCAAGGGGCTCTCAGCTCTCCCTGGAGCCTTCTCTTCTCCAGGTGAACATTCCCAGCTCTCCCAGCCTGGCTCCAGAGCAGAGGGGCTCCAGCCCTCGCAGCATCTCCGTGGCCTCCTCTGGTCCCACTCCAGCAGCTCCACATCTTTCCTGTGCTGAAGACCCCAGACCTGGATGCAGAGAATTCCAGTGATCCACCTCTTATATATCCTTGCAATCCTTAACAGGAACCTCTGTCCTGTTTATTCCTTAACTCATTACAGATGTTTCTAAACTTTTTTCTGTTTTTTCACTGCAAAACGGCAGCTCCACCCCTAGAAGCCTCAAAAAATTGCTTTACACTTGTACTTGTTCCTCTCCACGGAAATCTTTAGTAAAAGGCGAAAGATTTATACGATATGAAGAGAAACCTGAGCACTTTGTGATTCATTCCACATACACACCATCCCGTGGCTGTCCCTCTAAAGGACATGGTGACCCTGGAGGAACCCCAAATTCAACCTTTTACCACTCCAAACAAACTCTTCATCACTGAAATAACTAAGATCCATGTTCTGATCCCAGTTTTCTCGCGAAAAAAATGAAAATTACTACCAGGATTGCACCTCCCGCCCCGCGGTGCACCCTGGGTATGCAAATTACCATGAATACTAATGAGGCTTAGAAAATGAGCTCTGCGGGAACATCAGGAAAATGTGTTTTTACACATGAATGACACGGGCTGACTCGGCCAAGCTCTGATTTATAACCAACAAACACAGACTCACAGAATGGCTTGGGCTGGAAGGGACTTTAAAGATCACCTCATTCCAACCCGTGCCATGGGCAGGGACACCTTCCTCTAGGCCATGTTGCTCTAAGTTCCATCCAACCTGCCCTTGAACACTTCCAGGGATCTCAATACTTTGAGAGCTTCTGCTGATACAGGGAAAGAGGGAATCTGCAGCAAAAAAAAAGTCTTTTTTGTGTCTCTGCTCACTACAGGACAATGTTTGTGACAGGGCTCCTGGCACATAGAGCACATCAGCTCCATGCCTGGAGTGAGATGATCACAGGGCACAGATGTAGCTCTCTGCAAAGGTTTCCTTTTATAGGCAGAAAACCCCTTGGAGAATGGGCAGGAGGGAGAGAGCCTGTGCTGGAAAGCAGCAGCTCCAAGACAGCCAGGCCAGTCCAATTATTTGAAGAAAGGTCTTAAAGCAATGCCCTAAATCCATCAGAAGAGTTAATTCAGCTTTTGGATGCACAAACAGGGGCATGTTGAGTTAGACAAGGCAAGTCATTTTACATCTGGGTATGGAGGAATTGGGGACACCCAGTTCTGATGTCTGTGCCTGCAAGGGAACATCCAGTGCTCGGAGAGACATCAGAGGAGGGCAATAAAAATGACTCAAAAGTCTGGAAGACAATCTCTGACCAGGAGATATGTCAAAAAACACCCTGTTCAGTTCATAACAAGGAAGCTGGAGAGGCACCTCCTTTGGAGATGTTGGGAGACTCCCTTCAGAGGGGGAACGAAGCATGACTCAAGTCAGGCTGGAGGGAATAAAGGCTGAGGTGAATCAGGGAGAGGGTTTAACATGCTGGAAAGGGCTCCCAAAGAAAATGGTGGTTTTTTTAGTCTCTTCAGAACAAACTCTGGAAATCAGGCTTTAGTTCAACACAAGACACTGGACCCTCAATGGAGAAAACAAGTGGGTTGCGATATAAAGCAAAGATTAAATAAATGTAAACTCTGTAGGTAATTTTAGGTACATAAATCTGTGAAATCAAGCTGTGAAATTCAGGCCAACAGAAAGACGGTGGAGCCCTTTTCAGGTTTGGAGCGAGGTACAAACTGTCTGATCACATTCAAGGCTCCATCACTCTTGCAAAGCATAATTTTGCAGCCCTACTCTGATCAAACAGGGGACAAATGGCTCCAGGTTTGCAAAGGGAACAGGCTGGAGTAGAAGTAGGTACAGAAGAGTCCTGGAGACTATGACATGCTGCTACTGTTTTTGGGAAGAAGCACAACAGTTGTTTTCCCAGGAACATCTACACTGATTCCATGAGTTACTGGTGCCCAAAACTGAGTGAAGGCTTGTGTGGTCTGGTTTTCTCTGCTACACAACTGCCTCCATCACCTATTCCGAGGGATGGTCCTGGCAGTCAGGAGCTGAGCTTAGTTTTCACCCCTTGCCTTTTCAGGTTTCAACTTGGGGATCTTCATCCTCATCTCTTGTACATGTTTTTTTCCCTCCCAAATCACCATCTCCTCTCTCTTTCTCACAGATGAATATTCTCCTCCCACTCCCACTGACCTGCAAAGATCTTGTCCTGGCTCTGCAGCCCTGCCAGGCTCATCCAAGGCTTCATGATCCGCTGTCAGAAATTATAAAGACGTTCCCAATTTCCAGGCTGAGCAGCCAGGATCACATTTGCAATCAGTTTTAATCACAAGTGTAACTGAGTGGATTGCAAGTGATAAGCCCTGTCTGCAGACAGCTGGGATGTAATGAATATGACAGTTCAGAATTGGGGCTGAAGGTTATTTTTGGGCAAGGCAGGGAACCACAAAATTAGACTCGGTGCAGGGGAAAAAGGGAAAGATATAGAGAGTGAGTTCTTCAAACTCACACCACTAAGAGATCCCTCCCTGCCAGGCAAGACAAGCTTAAATAATCAAAATTAATTTGTGGAGGAAGGCAGCCACTGAAAGAGAAATCAAACAGGTGACCACAGCTGGCACAAAATTTCCCAGGATGGGAAGGCAAGAGGGCTGAAAGGAAATAGCTCCCAGCTGTCCCTGCCTTCCTGAGCCTGGAGGAACAGGAATTTCTCAAAATACTCAGATGCTGAATGCATGAGAAACAGACCTTTGGAGGAAGGGCCAGGAAAAATCACCTGGGAGCAAACCTGGCATCTTTTAAATGCATGTTTTGCTAAATGCAAGTTCCAGGTTGGCCAAGCAGTGGAGTGGTGGATACCACAGGTCCTGCCTCCTGCCTCTCTTTTCCATGGCCACGGGCCTGCAGAGCAGAGTCCTTGCTCCTGCTCCTCTCCTGCTCTGATGGCCACATCCTGGATCCAGCCTGGACTGCAGTTCACAAGTGCCCTGCATCTTTAGACAGAGGATTAATGGCTTTATACTGAAATAAGGTAGGTTTAGGGTAGATATTAGGAAGAAATGCTCTACGGTGAGTGAGGGTGGGGAGGCCCTGGCACAGGTTGCCCAGGGAAGCTGTGGCTGCCCCTGGATCCCTGGAAGTGTCCAAGGCCAGGCTGGATGGGGCTTGGAGCAACCTGGGCTAGTGGAAGGTGTCCCTGCCCATGGGAGGGGGCAAAATGAGATGTACTTTAAGGAAGAGTCTTGGTTCATGATGTCACAAGGTCTCACACAATAAGTCTGTGATCCCATCGGCAGCTAAGGAAGGTCATTTTGGATTTGTCCCATTGATGTGGGAGTGGACACAGACCAAAGGGTTTTCAGGGTTTTGCCTCTTTCTATCCCGCCCTTGCTGGGTTCATTCCAGGCTGTTGGTCCATCCATTCAGCTCTCCTCTTGTCACAATGGATCATGGCATCACCCCTTCCTGCAGCCCGTGTCCTGCTGCACTGCTGGTGTGCTCCCTCCTGACCTGTCACATCAAATCACCGGCTTCTCCTGCCTCCAGCCATCCCTAATATTCAATGAGTCAGAAAGGACCTGAAATCAACCTGACCTTCATCAATAGGATGATGTCACACACTGAATAGAGACACAACAAAGGTTAAAAGCAGCAGCCCGATGTCCTTCCTGATTTCTGTGTCCGGAGCTGTAAACCGTGATAAAAGGATCTGTTCCTAATGAAAATTCAGCTGCCTCTGCTGACCTCAGCCCCCCTGCTGCCTGCTTGGAGACAGGTATCTGCCCAGAGAAGAGCAACCTGCTGCATATTCACTCCCCAAATTAATTCTTCTCCTAAGCCCAACTGGGTGAAAGTCAATTTGAGTGGAGCAGAGGACAAAGGCGGCCAAGAGATTTCACTTAAATCTTCTTTTGTTAAAGATGTACCTGGTGCATTTTTGCCCTAAAATCCCATGAGTCTGTGCTCTTGTTGTCATAGGGAAGTAAATCCCACTGAACTGTTGGTGTGGATTAGCTGAACTGCAAGAAAGCACAGGTATTTTTATCCAATTACAGCATCCTTACTCTGATTCATCCTGAGCCCTTTGGGCAGAGTTATTTTCCCCACAGATGATAACTCTGTGTGACTGGTCCACCTGTCCACTGCATGAACCACAGGCTCTTGCTTCCAAATTCCTGTGTCCAACCCCAGCTTGTGCTGCTCTCCAGCCAAGGGCTGTAAGAAGAAAAGCCAGGTCTAGTGGACTGTCATGCAGGACACATGGGTTGAATTTCCACTGGGTGCGTGACCTTAAAGTTATTGAATCCTCCCGCACCTCCCTGTCCCGTGTTTCTAAACACAGCATCCACAACCATCTGTTCTGCCTTCCCACCCAACCCACATGTTCCTGAGATGCTTTTGGCACCAGCCTGGGTGGTGCAGCCTCTCAGGTGCCTGTGGTCCCTCCTCAGTCCTGCAGGGCTGTAGGGAACAGTGATGCCAGAGGCATCTTGGCTTGCAAATGGACAAGGTGAATCCTCAATCTTCAAAAATCACAAAAATTAACCTCTGCCTCAGCCAACGCTCCATGTGAGATGGAGAGAGGGGGAACAAGCCAGGGAACTTGTAGGACTAAGACAAAGACCTATCCACAGTCATTCCATGACCCAGCTGGACTTGGGGACTTGAACTCTGGCATTTCTAGTCTGCCTCAAGCTCTTCTGCCTCACCAACAAAAGTGTTCAGCTCCGTCCAGAGCAGACAAGATTCCCACTGATTATTTTTGCTGCTGGAGGGCAGTGGAGTATCTCTGAATCTTCCACCTGCCTGTGTTTCCTTAGACCAGCTCACTAATATCCCATAAGAAGCTGCTGGGTTTTTTCCCTAGATGAAAAGGGAAGGGAAGGTTTGGGAAGGGAAGGGAAAGGAAGGGAAGGGATATGAAACATTCATTCCTGGTCACATTTAAAGTCAATAGAGAAATGTTAATACTTTTAGAATATTTGTTTTGGGTTCTTTCTCCCAAAATAGATGCCATAGGCCAGATGTACTATGTCCTTTTGGTCCACTCTTGACCAGTCCCGTTCCAAGGGTTTTTTCCTTCTGAAACCTGTCATCCCTTGTTGTTGATTTTACTCTAAAGGAGTTACAAATCCTCAACAAATCCTCAACAAACCTGGTTGCATCTGCACTTCTCCTACTGCCACGTTTCAGAAGGATCTCAATACCTTTTACACCAGCACAAAAAACAGTCTCCAGCTGTTTCCAGCTCTCCAAGAACATCCACCTGGGGTTGGAGAACACAGCTCTGGGGTGTCACCCAAGACCACAAGGACTTTAAAGTCTCAGGGCATAAATAAGGTCGGCTCCTGAGTGTTCCTTTCCACGTGAATGCCTGGTCCAGGAGCTGAAGATCTGCCACCAGTGCCTCCTCCTGCTGCATAACCTACCTTCACACACCCACCAGTGCCACCAGGGGTGTGTTCTGCTCCTCTGTGTCCCTCGGGGTTTCTCCTTCTGCGATCCAGATCCCACCCTTTTTGACCCCACCCCACATTGACCAAACAAATCCCTTTTCAGACCCATCACCTACCAGATGCTGGTGTTGTGGATTGTCAAAAAACCTCTGTTTTCCACTGATCTCCTGGTAGGACCAAGGTGGAAAGTTTTTTAAGGAGTCTGGACTGAAACTGAGAGACTTTAATGACTGTCTGTGTGGGTATCATTAATTTTGCATTTGATGTGTGTGGACAGGAGCCATTCTCAAGCAAAAATGGTAATGGCATTATCAGTTTGGGGCATCTTTTTTCTCAACTCTCCTGAAAGAGAGACAGATTCCCTGTAAACAGGAAATACAGGGAAGCTGAAGCCCAAGGAGGTGCTGTGCCATGGACAAGGTCATCCAGAAAAGGCAGCAGTGAAGGTCTCGTTCCCTTTGCACTGTGACTCTGCTCCTGATGACTCACATGGTCCCTTGTAGGGCTGAATTCTGGCATTTTAAATATTCTTTCACAGTGTTAAATCCTTCCTCTCTCCTGATCTGACCCTAATTCTGAAAGGCAAGATCAGACTGCACTACACAACTGCAGGGCAGTGAGGTTTGATTCGTCATCAAACCTCCAAGAACTTGAGAAAATTTCTAGGAGTTCAAATCCCGGAGAACAGAATTCAGGAAATGTGAAGAATTAGTGTGCAAAAACCTCTCCAGGAGTCTTGAAGCTGATGCAGAAAAGATTCCAGAGAGTTGCCCTCCTAGAAGCCACTATAAATTCCAAGTCCTTAACCACTGATTCATAGAATAGTTTGGGTTGGAAAAGCCCTCTAAGATCATCAAGTCCAACTATTAACACATTATTACCAAATCCATCACTAAACCACGTCCCTAAAAAGCACATCTACGCATTTCTTGAACACTTCCTGGGATGGTGATTCCATCACTGCCTGGGAATCTTATCCTAATGCCTGACAACCCTTTCAGTGAGGAAATTCTCCATTGTTAAACGAGCTTTGAGGTTCCTTCAGGAACACAAGGGGACACAGCTCCAAGGAAATGAAAAGAGAGCACTGGGCAAGTTGTCCTGTGGAACAGTTTAGAAGGGGATGTGCTGGAGAATCCCAAGAAATTTGTGCTGGAAGGAGGATGGACATCTTTGGAGGATGATTCTTATGACTGGGAGAGTGGGGATGAGTGTGCCCAGGAGAGGATCCATCCTTTGGGGAAGACAGGAAATCAAGCACTGATGACATCCATGGTGGGTCACATTCTGGGTCTGCCAGTGTAGGGAAGAGTATAAAACCAAGCACTGAGTAATGCCTGTATTTTTGCAGCCTCTAGAAGGCAGAGTCATAAATATCCCTGAGGTATCCTTGTATTTACTAGGAATTCCGTGAAGCTTTTTTTTTTTTTCCCCCATTAAATTGTTTTAACATTTTCAGATCAGGTAAACTTTCAGCACTTGCAGGATCCCTTGGCAAGGGGGGATTAGCTGCAGATTATCTGCACAGCGTGTGAAGGAAGCCCTTTCTTGTGACCTGCTATCATCTCAAGCACCCTTTTTTGTCTTTTCAAAGAAACAAAAAACAGTTGCTCTCTTTCATCCTCTTCATGCCACTCATAATCTGATCGACCATTATTATACTCTGCTGCTGTCATCTCTTATTCAGATGAAATATTCCTGAAGTACTTCATTGTTCTCTACCTTTGATCACTTTATTGCCCTTCTAAGTATCTTTCCCGGTTCTGCGGCTTCCTGTCTGTGGGGGGAACACCAGAGCCACTCAAAACGTTCAAGAAGCAGACACGCATTGAATTTACTGAGGGCTGTAATAATGATTTCTATTTTGATCTCTATTCCTTCCCTATTAATTCTTAACATTCAATTTGCTTTTTGTCACCACCGCTGAGCGCCGAGGTGACATATTCATAGAGCTACTTATAAACACCAACTCATTCCTGAGTGAGTAACAGCCCATTCAAAGCTCATCACTGGATGCAAAGTTCGGATTGCTTGTTTTCCACCCCTGTGTGCCACCCTGCACTTATTTCCTCTTGGATTTCAGCCGCTCTTTAGTCATGGAATCACTCAGCAGCCTGACGTCCCCCTGCAATTCTCCCACGTCGTCCCTCATCATTACAGCCTTGCCCGGCATCAGCAGAGGGTTTCAGTCACCTCATTACATCACTCAGCACCGGCACACCCGAGCTCTGTCTCCCTGGGAGCGCTGGCTCCCCTTTCCATGCTGATGGGCAAGCTCTGCTGGAAGCTGCAGTAAATGGAAACCCCCGCAGAGAAAACACTCCTGTGCTATTTGTTAATCCAAGTCCTTGTGTACAGGCAGGTAGCACTGACACATGTAATGGCCCTGCCTTTATCTCCGAGTGGGGGGGATGCATGTGCTGAATTCAGAGCAAGCTGTTTAGAATGGGCTGTGAAACGGGAGCCTCTGTGTCTGCGTTTGCCTCTGCATCTTTTCATCTCCTTCTTTTCGCTGGTGCACATGTGACTTTGCGTGTGGCCTTCCTCTGAATCTATTCCCCTTCCTTTTTTTTTTGATTGCAGTAATAATGCTACTGCTAAAAAGCAACCTTCCCCTTTAAATTCCCCGATGCCAAGAAGTGAACTTTGAAATATGAAGGTTAGCAAAGACTTTGGGAACAACTTTGAAAGCAGCTAAGCTGCGAGCGATCTCCTCGTCCTTTAATCAGATGCTTGGCTCTGCAGCTCCAGCCATCTTCAGGATTAACTCCCATGAACTTTCTGAACTGCTTTCATGGAAAAGCACATCAAACAGATGACTCTGCTAAGAAGGAATTAATCAATTAGGCAGAAGCAGAGAAGCCTGCTCTCTGCTGAGAGACTGGTCTACTGACACTTTCCCTCCTCCCCACCTCCTGCCTTCCACCTTGCTCTGAAACTTGTTTTCTTTGTATTAGATGAAGGAGATTGAAATTTAGATGTAGTTTAACCACACACACAGAGCTTCCCTTGGTGCCATTTTTTTTTCTAAGATAATACATTTTTGTCTTGTCTGTAATTGTGAGATCTGAAGGCTCCAGCCATCTCCAGTTGTAGAAATATTGCTGGTGTGCATTTCCCAGCCAGCCAGGAAGAATAAACCACCTTGCACTGCCTTGGCTGCTGAGCATTGTGGTGAAGGGTCTGAGGTTTTCTGTCTGCATCTCCAAGAGGAGGTACTTGGGATCTGGCATTTCCATACCTCCACCAGAGACCTCCAGTAAATCAGTGAGGTGATAAGAGCAGAATGGCTGAGTTATCCCTCAGACTGAGTGGGAGCCAGATGGATGCTGAAGGAGCAGTGGGATCTCCTAGCAGATTCCCTAACTCCATGCCCAGAGGAGGACAAAATGAGCTCAGCCTTTATTGCTGCTGCCAGGCACAGGAGGAAGCTGCAGGATAAAGCTGTGCTGCACAACAGCACTGCTTGGGCACCTCCCTACTGAAAGGTGTTGAGTAATTCCTGAAAATCTCAGGACTTACCCTCAAGAGGTGGCTGTGAGCTCATGTGTTCCCACCTGTGGTGACAGACAGGTTCTAGGCATCCTTGAGGAAGCTGATCCCAGTGTCTGGGGGGTCCTGGATAGGAGCAGCCAGCTGGGATGCAGCTCAGTTCTCCACTTCTCTGTGGTCCTGGGGGTGTTGCGCAGGCTTGGAATCAATGTGGAGCTTCAGCCACCTTACAGGTGTAAGCTGGTCTTCCAAGGGCTTTCTAGTGTCAATGGAGAAAGAGAGAGAGGGGAATTTCCAAGGAGAAAACTGCCCCTTCCAGAATGAAGTGTGCAAATCAGGTGGAAGAGTGCAAAGTCAGCACGGAGCGGTCACTGGAGGTGGGAAGGAAGGAACCCACGTGTCTTGCCAGCCATTGTGTTCTTACACGTCATCATAAATATCTGTCCTTCTTAAGGGCACCCACCAGTCTTCAAAAATTAGGTTCACAGTATTTATCTCCTCTTTGTATGCCAATATTGGGAAAGTAGGGATACAAGCTCAGATTTCCCTTTTTTCTCCCCCAGATCAGGATTCTTTTGACGTGAAAAGGGATGATCTTCACGACAGCAAGAGTTATGAAATTACAGTGTTGCTTGCAGAAGGCATTTAAGGGAGGTTCCTCCCGTCTGTTTGCTCTTGAGAGTGTTAAATTCCTGATGTTGCAGATTTTTGTAAAGGTCAAATTATATTTCTAAGAACATGAAGTCTGAGCTGCCGTATCAGCCTTCACAGTCACGTGGACAGCAAGCAGGGGGAAGGTCTGCAGGCACTTGGGTTTCTGGCCTCTGTAAAAGCAACTCTGCCTTTCTCCTGCCAGGTGAAGTGACCTTCTCCCAGGAAAATAATCTATCTACAGCTTCAGGAGTACTTGGAGGCCAAGTCACAGCTTTTATTCACTGCAGAGCTGGAGTTTCTCGTGCAGAAATGAGATAATTTCTACATCTCTTTCCCAAAACAGTCCTTGTAATCTGGCCTAGGATAGACCATGGCATCAGGTCATTCTCTCCCCATCACATTCACTCCATCATATGAAGGGATTAGGATACACCCTTATACTTCTGTTTCTTGTCCACATTGGTTCTGGATGGAGGCTGATCTACAGGAGATGAGGAGGGGTTTTTTTTCTAATTCCCACCCTAAAACAATTCCCAATCTATTTATCCTCATTTTTACTGATGTTGGCACTGCACTGTTGTTGGTTTTTTTTTGAGAACTTCTTCATCCTCCCAGGTGCTTACCCCAGCTGTATTCAGAAAAGTGCTTTTATTCATGGAAAAGATCTACTGGTTTTCAGCTTATTTCCAGCTGGGAAGGTGTTTGAAGTGTGGCTGTGCAGGTCTCAGGTGGTAGGAATTCAGAGATGTGTCAAAGGACGAGTTAACATCAAAGCAACTCCCTCACTGGGAGATCCCTCCTGCTTCCAGAGGCTACTTCCTGAGATTCTGTTGGATGGCTCTGATTTCTGGACACCACAAGAATACCAATGGTCTAATAATTCCTGCACAGCTGCTTTCCTGCTGTCACCCATCTGGCTCTATGGATTATTTCAGTTTGGGATAAAACTCTAGTTTTCCATATCATAGAAACGCAGACTCACAGAACGGTTTGGGTTGAAAGATGTTAAAGATCATCCAGTTCCACCCCCCTGCCATGGGCAGGGACACCTTCCACTAGCCCAGGTTGCTCCAACCTGGCCTTGGACACTTCCAGGGATGAGGCAGCCACACTTTCTCTGGGCAACCTGCGCCAGGGCCTCACCACCTTCACAGGGAAGAATTTCTTCCTAATATCCAACCTAAACTTTCTCTCTTTCACTTAAAGCCTTGTCCAACCATTCACTCAATGCAGGTAGAACAAGTTGCTGGTTGGGTTTTGAGTATCTCCCTACATGGGGACTCCACAGCCCCTCTGAATAACCTGCTCCAGTGTTCAACTACCTTCACAAAAATGTATTTTTTTTGTTACTTTAAATCCCCCTCAACCAGCTGTGAGGCCTCTTCCTTAAAAAAAGTCCTTCTGCTTTCAAAAGCTGAGACCTGAAAGCAAATTTCTGCTGTCTGAGAGCTCCAGCTCTAGCTGAGAGGTTTCAGCGCCCAGCACACGAAATCCTCAGCTCAGATATATTTGTAACAGGGAATTCCAATAAAGCTGGGGGACCTGCAGCATTTTTAAGGTTTGCCAAGATGACTGCAGCAGTAGAATTGAAGGAAGAAATAAAGGAGAGATGTAAAAGTGCTTTTTATTTTTGGACTGAGAGTTGAGACCTTTCAGCTAGTACCATTTCCTGACTTTAATGAGCAGGGTATCTTGATCCAATCTTTCCCACTGCATTTTTCTCCCCTAATCACAGGATTTTTATTTTAAAGGACACAAACCTGCAAACATTGCACCCAGCTCTGCTTGAGCTTTCTGGAAAATAGCAGGCCAGTTTTGGAGAGGATTGCAATGAGGAGCTGGCAAGAAGACTGTGGTTTGTATTTGCTTGTCATTGAGATAAAAAAGAGAAAGTGGCTGATCACAGACAGGTGGCTCTGCAGGTTCAGGACCCCTCCATTTCGTGACCCTCAAAATCTTGTTCCCAACTAAAAGGATACATTATGCCTGTAGGAAAAAACCTCTTATTTTTAGCTTAATTACAGTATTAACAGTTGGATCAAAATATAATACTTATTATCAGCATAGCTACACTAATAGTGACACTCACAGTCCAGACTAGCACAGAAGATCATCATTAATAATAAAGGCAAAAACATTATGCAAAATACCTGTCACTGCAGTGTTCACCACGCTGAGGTTGCTCACCGTCCTGAGTTCTTCTCCAGCAGGAGTGTGAAGTCCATGGCCTTCTGCTGGTGATGGCCAAAATCATTCTGAGAGGGCTGCAAGTCACTCCTGACTTCCTGGAGGGAAATGGGATTGTGACCTTGGCTGTACTTTGCAAGAAATCAAATTAAAAAGCCTGTTAGACCAAGTTAACCAAGGAGACCATTCCATAGGGATGGTGTTGTAAGGATGCACTGCTACGTAATATTGACCCCATTACTGCCAGCAGGACAGAGGACACCACCCCATAATTAAGTATCTGTGCTGGACCAATTGTGGCACCAAAATTGAACACGCAGAGTGTGTGGACGCAGAAGGGTCTCAAAAGCAACATTTACTTTTCTGGAAAAATCCTCTACCCCTTTGAGCTTGGCCTAGATGACCTCTGGAAGTCCCTTCCAGCCTGAATTATTTTATTGTTTCATGAATGAAACCTGGAAATATGGGATGACAACAGCAGCTAGAAAGGAACACGTGCACGGATGGAGTGAGTGGAAATCAGACACCTCTGGAAGAGCCTGTGGTGGGATCTGGACAGAGATAGGGAGACCTGGTGGGGAAGAACAATGGATTTAAAACCAAGCAGGTTTATGTTTGTTTATGCCTTTAGCACCATCCCAAGGCATTGCCATCCACACCTGAGCAGGGTGGGCAAGGCCCACAACCAGCTGAAGCAGCTCCACATGAGCCAATCCCATGGAAACAGCGAGAGCTCAGAATGGAAAATCCAGGCTCCTGCCACTCCCAGCAAGTCTGGAAATGAGATATGGGCTTTTTCTGCCTCAGGGCTGTGCATAAGATACTGATCAGTGTGCTTGGTTTAATGATGAAGGACAGCACAGGCAGGTCAGCACAGAGTCTGTTCTTGTCTCCAGCAGGACCTCAAGTTCTTCTGCATCCCCATCCCTCCCGTGCCCCACACTGTGGTAGAAGGAAGTTCAATTTTCCTGTTGATGGCACTGAAGAAAGCAAAAAACAGATGGAGATGAGACAACCACCTGCACTTTATCATGGCTGTAATGCAGAGACTGGCATCCAGTTGCCTACACAGACATCGAGGACCACTTGAGATGCCCCAGGGTGTCCTACCTGGGCTCCACTTCCAGCCTAGAAGGGCACAGCTCTCCAGTTGGTCCTGTGCCATATCTTCCACCCTCAGACACCTCAGGGGCATCTCAGATGGTGCTTGGAGACACTTTTAAAAAAGTGCTTCACCGCTCCTCCGACCTCCAGGCCAGATGGACTGTCTGACATCCACTGCTTCTCTAAAAATAGGCAGGAACCGGAGGAGTTGTCAGAACTCTGCTGGGGCTGCTGTCCCCAAACTGTTCCAAGTCAAAAATCAAAACAGAAGGAGCATTTCTTGGTAACTGCTGGGCTCACAGACCTGTTTGTCTCCGTTTCATGAGAACATAATTGAAAGCCAGGCTGTTTTTCACTTCATTTTGTTTGGGTTCATCCCCTCAGCCACAACTTCCCACAGCCCTTTCTAATGATGAGCACAAAAGCCTGTTTTCAGAGAAAACCTGTGGATTTGTTCCTGATCCTGAAGGCAGAAGGCTCAGAGTAGGACATAACAAACACATCAGGTTTTGCCACGTGGGAACAGCCTCCTCCTGGTCTATTCCTTAGTTTAGGAATTTTTTAAGCCTCCTTTCACCTTCAGATATGTTATGGAAGAATAATACAGAGGATCAGGAATTTTTTTCCTGCTATAAAGCCCAGATGATGCCCTGTACAGGTCTGTGTTCAGTGAGATGTGGCACTAACCAAAGCACAACCTGCAGATATTTATCAGTGGGGACTCCACCTCTTAATGGTGTCCTCCAGCACTCATTCCTGAGCTGGTGGATGGTATAATGCTTTCCATACCATCCCTTTCCAGATCCAGGGGACTGGTACCACTTTTTCTTGGTGTTTTCAAGCAGTTTGACTTCTCTGAATAGTTTCCAGGCTGCTCTTATTTTCAGATATTGGCTTTTTTTGGCCTGATCTTGCCCCTGACAGGGAAACAGGAAAGTCCATCTTGTTCTAAGTGTGTGGGCTAAGCTTTGTGCTGAAAACAAAACTACACCACAAAACACTCTGTGCCCAGAGCACAGTCCTGGACAGACCTTCTGTGTCTGCCCCCAGAGGGAAATCCAGCTTTTCTGAGTCCACAAATCTTCCTGTGCCCTGCAAACAAACCTGGGACTGAGCCCTCCTGCATCTATTGATGCTGATGGCATGTGCTGGTCTGGTCTGGTGGCTGCTGGAACACTCACCTGGCTTCTCCACAACAGCCCATTTACAGGTGAGATGAGGAACACTTCCTACACTTACAGGGCTTCTATTTTAACTGGATTAGAAAAGTCTAATTAAAATATGTTTTATGACTGAAAGCCCATCACCTGGAGAAGGATGGGAGGTGATGGTGTTGCTGGTCAGGGCACTTTCATACAGGGTGGAGAAGAAGCTGAGAGGAAGGGAGAAGTGGAGATAAAGTCCCACCAACCCTTATTTGCAGATAAACCCTCTGTACTACTGATTTCTCTAACTCAAGTATGAAAATGTTGAGATATCTGGTCTCCATCAGGCATTGGTGGGCATGGGAAGGGTTGTGGCAACTTTCTTGAATGGTTCACACACCAGCATGGTGAATAGCAACTGGGAGGTCACTGGGGGCTGTGGGGAAGAAAAACAGCCTTTAGAGTAAAAGTTAAGAGCAAACTGGTGCTGAGGGATGGGGGTTGTGTGACCTCAGCTCCCTCTCTCAGATCTGAGGAGATGTGACATCACTGCACCTTGGGGAGCTGCAGTTTTGTTTCAGGAACAAAAAGCACCTATTTTAACACCTGTTTTGTCTCATCTTGAAACTTATAAGAAAATTTTTCTGGTTTTCACTCCTAGTCTGGTCTCATGTACCTCTCCCTGCCTTATCCTCCTGCTGGTGATTCTGGCTGCTCCCTCTTGTGTCCCCTCTCCTTCGGAGGCCTCTTCCAGCCCCACATCCCTTTCCTGCACCAGTGGCCTCTTTATGTCCTAGATTTCACCCAAACAGTGGTGGGATCCACAAGGCAGATTTGATAGAAATGGATTAGGGACTGATGAACTTGATGAACCCCTCTCTACCCTTCACTAGCAGAGTAACTGTGACCCACAGATAGCCCTGGAGAAAAGTGGATTTGGTTAATTTTTCCTTTCTTGCTCCTTATTGTGACAAGAAAAAGAAGGGAACAGCACAGAGGTTGCTCTACTGCTCATCTGACAGTACCCCTGGAAGGTCAAAGGAACATCAAAATGTGATGAGACTGGCACATTTTTAATTCTCTCTCATTACAGCCTCTGTTAGAGCTACATTACAATAATTGCTTTAGTTCTGCTACGGTGTTTTCAGGTCTCTTAATGTAGCTGTCAGCTCAGCATGAAGGGATCCAGCCAAAAAAACCCACAGAATACAAAAAAAAAAACCAGGGAAAGGAGAGGAAACACAGAAATGAAAGCCTGCTAGACCAGCAGAGAGGATTCAGGTCTACACCAAATTTTGGGTGAGAGTTGGAGGTGGTAAAATCTAGTCTTGCTGGGGGTGTTGCTCCGATCCTGCTGCTGTGGGACCTCTGTGAGCTGGAGACAAGGTTTGGATTCTCCTGTCTCACACCACAGGCTCATCTCTGGTCACAGAGATGGTGGAGTTTTGCACTCTGCAAGGTCTGGCAGGATGGAAAGGGGACACTGCAGTGGCGTTTTGTATTTTGCATTTGCTCTTGATGTTTTGAAGCATTGCCCCATACCTGGGCCACTGTGGGGCACTCAGTCTAACAACCCTCTCTTTGGGGCACCAATCTGGGGTTAACACACCTCTATGGATTCATTGCAGGATAGACATTTGCTCATAGGACACAAACCAAAGGGAGGATTCATCACCCACCCTGAGGTGCTCTCTCTGCTCACGAGCCCTCCCAGCTGTCCATGATTTCAGCCTTATCATAGGATTATAGGATCATGTGAGTTGAAAGGGACCCACAAGGAGCATCGAGTTCAACTCCTGGCCCTGCACAGAACAACCCCAAAAATCACACCATGGGCCTGAGAGTGTTGTCCAAAAGCTCCTTTAGCTCTGTCAGGCTTGGTGCTGTGCCCACTGCCCCAGGGAGCCTGTTCAGTGCCCAATCACCCTCTGGGGGCAGAACCTTTTCCTAATATCAGCTTAAACCCACCATGTGGAGCCTTTTGCAGCCAGTCCTGGTTTTTTTAATTGCCATTCTCAGCCAAGTGAACCAGCTCTGGCTGAGCTCCCCAGGTTTGCACTGTCTTTGTCATCCCACGGGATCTCCTTGCAGGCATCCAGCTTTGCCTCCAAGCTCCTCAAGTTCCTCCACATCTGCAGCATCATCTACAACCCAAACCCCACCCATCAGCAGCTCCCTGTGCAAACTCTCCTTCCCACCACAAGAGAAACACATCAGCCTCCCCACCCTCAAAAATGCTGCCTTAACCCCTTCTGGCTTCAGAAAACCAGACATACAACATGAAATCATCCTTTCAAGAGCAGACACTCCTTCCCTCCTTTACCATCACCCTTTGTTTCCAAGTGTTCTTCCCTCCCCATATGTGCTGTGCCCTCAAAATATTCCCACCAGGAAAACATGCCCCTTTTTCAAACCCAGACCCTTCCAAACACACACACACACAAGTCCCATGCTTTCTCCATTCCCACAGGCACCCCATGTTCATTAGGATCTCCCTAGGAATTTTCAACTGTGGGAAGAATTGTTCGTAATTAGTTAACGAGAAAGAAAAATAAAGTCTCTAAGCTGTCAGCAGTCCTCCAGAAAACCAGCAACAGATCTCAGCACCATTTGGTCTAATTAGTCTTGATATTTCACACAACATATTTCTCAATTTTTGGTGGAGAAGAGGATAAAAAAAAAATATCTCTGAGGAGAACAACAGGAGTATTTTTGTAGAGGGATTCGGTGGCAAAGCCAAAGGAAAGTCTTAATAAACAAATGTGCATTTCTGTTCCTTTACTGAATCTTTCCCAAGAGTTGCCTCATCTTCTGCTTCTCTGGGCATGTGCAGGCCTGGGGTGGGACCAATCTGCAGCTGACATGAATCAAAATAGTTCTTTAATCAATATACCCTTCTTAATTTTCTGTCCTATGAGGCTGAAAGCCATTGGTAATCAGCCTGTACTGCAGGATGGTGGGTCTGCTGGTGGGAGGATGCTGAGATGTGCAGCAGAGGATCCAACTGCGTCACATCCCACCTCAACACCTTCATGGACATCCACAGATTGCAGCAAGAGTTGGGCTCCCTGGAAGTGTCCAAGGTCACTTTGGATGAGGCTCTGAGCAACCTGGTCTAGTGGGAAGTGTCCCTGCCCATGGCAGGGGCATTGGAGCAAGATGATCTTTAGGGTGCCTTCCAACCCAAACCATTCCATAATTCTCTGATTCCATGATTCTGTGCATCTGAGCAGAATTATCCAGAGCAGGTGCAATCTGCCTCCACAGGCAGGTACTTTTCAATCCACACATGGCATCTCCAGAGTTCCTCACGTATTTTCAGGAATAACTAGCAGAGTTTTTGAGAGTGACCCCCTCTAACTGACCACAGTGATGGTGGTATCCCATGGCTTGAAGCAAATCACCAGATTGCCCATGTCAGATGTGCAGGAGAAAAGTGTTCCCTCTGCACTCAGCAGAGAGAAGATGGGTGTTGTCATCGTGTGAGGCACCTGAGAGGGAGGCAGGACTCCCCACCTGCAGGTACCAAGTGATTATGGAAGGAATCTAGACAACTATTAGGGATGGGATCCAACAGTCACAGCCCAGAATCTGTCTCTGGGCGTGTCACCCCCAGCTCTCTTCAGCAGGAGAGACAGTGAGTGTGGGCACTGACACGGAGAGGGATTCATCTCTCCCAGAGCTGACATTCACTTTTCATGGGTGGAATGACAGCTTAAACCCCACTCACGGGATTGACTCAGTCCCAGTTCTTGACTCAATCCCAATTGTCTGCAGAGGGAGCCAGGACACCCAGCTCAGGTGCAGACTCACAAATTAAAAATACTCGGGAGGGGAGGGGAGGGGAGTTCAGTTGTGTGAACAAAGATGTTGGATGGCATCTGCTGGAGTCGAGGACTGAAGTACAAACAGGCCCCCTGGATGTTCATGAAGGTCTCACCATTAAATGTCCGTGACACCCAGAGCTCACAAACCCCTCTGCTTTAGGGTGAGATAAAGCACTTTTTAGTGGCTTTAGATTTTACTGGATTTGGCAGGAGAACAGACACCCAAAGCACATGGAGACCCACATCTCACAGCCCCCAAAGCTCAGGTGTTTGATCTGAAGCTGGTGCACCCCTGAAGTCAAGTGAGACAAAGCCCAGCCACAGGAAATGCTAAATTTTACATGGAAATATCACCCAATATAATCCCAGGGCTTACTGTGGCAAGACAGGGCACAGTGGAGGGTTGGAGGCCAGTGAACTGCAGATCCCAGGTTGTGTCAATGTTAGGAGCAGGCATGTGATAAATGGAGTAGGAAATTAATTCACAGGGATATTTGAGCATTGAATGTGCCCTGCTGATAAACATCCTGACAGCTTAAACATCCTGAGATAAACAACAGTTCTGATGAACTCTCAGCTAAGAAACTGTATAAATGTCTCCCCCTGAAAAACAACTTGGGCAGGAAGTCCAAATATGGAACTCACAGCTCTTATTCTGAGAACTTCAGAAGTATTTATATTATCCTCCCAAAATATTTTTAATTGATTTTTTCCAACTATTTTTTTTAAGTGTTCAGAAAAAAAAAAGTAAAATCCAACTGTGCTGTTAATTAATCCCTTGGCAGCTCCAGAAAAATTGTTGCATTGTTTAGGTAGAAGTTTGTCAACCTTGGGAGAAAATCAGTCCTTGGAGTAGCTGCAAGTTTTACCTCTGCAGGATGATAACTGGAAGGAGCAATAGAACTGTGACCAAGCAATTCCAGCCTTCCTTGCCATAAGTGCTGGAAAATAAACCTTTTCCACCCTGGAGGGATAAATGGTCTCATAGGACTTGGAAAACAGAAGTGACACAAATTTCTTTCTCCAGACAGAGCAACTGAGGCCCAGGGATGAGAGGCCAGGAGGGAATTTCCCAGCACTGAAGAGAGATTTTGGGGTGTTGTCCCATCCCCTGGGCCACCTGATGATCCCAGGACTTGGCAGGATGTGTTGCAGAAGGAGTCTGGGTCCCAGCCTGTGAATACTCATGGAAGTGCCATGTTCCCTCATGAAGAAAGGACTCATTTTGGCACTGGAATAAGGAGTGAAATAGAATAAAGAAAGGAAAGGAAAAGAAAGGAAAAGGAAGGAAAAGGAAAGGGAAAAGGAAGGTTTGGGGATGTTTGGGGAAGGGGAAGGTTTGGGAAGGTTTGGGAAGGGAAGGTTTGGACAGGAAAGGTTTGGAAAGGTTTGGATAGGTTTGGGAAGGGAAGGTTTGGGAAGGTTTCAGAAGGGAAGGCTTGGGAAGATTTGGGCAGGGAAGATTTGGGAAGGTTTGGGAAGGAAAGGAAAAGGAAAAAGAAAAGGAAAAGGAAAAGGGAAAGGAAAAAGGGAAGGAAAAGGAAAGAAGACAATTAGTGTGGTCTTCTACCCTCAAGTCTACCCCGTATCCTGGCTTTGGATCATTGGATACTGAGGTGAGAGGTGGAAAAGGCACTAGTTGCATAGTACCAGTGTCACATTTTCCAAAGTGTTTTCAATCCTATTCTTGAGCATATTTCAATAGTTAAGAGGAAAGATGATCACCTGGGGGTAGCTTCAGGTTCTAAGAACCTCACCCTTAAGCTCTTGTGCCTTATTATGTGTCAGGGAGTTCACTGTCTCGTGGTAGGCCACTAATCAGTAGTTCAAGGAGCAGGGTCACAGAGTGGGTGGTGGGGACAAATGTAAAGATTTCCCCTTTCAGTCATAAATGTGAGAGAGCAAAGAAGAGCTGACTTTTACTCCGAGCCCACTATGTGGTACCGGGGAAGGAAAAGGTTTTCGTGGAAGGAGGCAGAGGCATCAGCAGGGGAAGACATTTAGCACCTGGATTGAGCCTGGCTGCAAATTTAGCAGCTGTTTTTACCAAATGGGAGCGAACTTCTCCCAGAACAAATGAGCCTTGGCATGTAAAATGCTAAATCTTGAAGGAAAAAAAGAGAAAAGAAGGTAGGTGAGATGTTAAACTAACCCTCTCTCTCCATCAATGACACTGCAGGGAATTCTGCAGTTGTTGAGAGGTTAATCTGGGTCCTGACTGTCCACCTGACTTGTCATCCCTGCTCCTCTGCAGTGGAAATGAGGACCTTTTCCATTTGGTGGCCTCAAGGAGGGTACAGTTCAGCCAGGGGCCGGGAATGGATCTCAGCAGGAAACAGCTGCTCTCACCTGGTGCTCTGTGGATGAAAAACGTTGCCTGAAACTCACAGAAGAAACTGGATCCCTCCCCACTGCAAAGCCTTTGTGACCCCCCGTGTTTAGTTACTGTAAAGCAACTTCTCTGGCTCCAGTGGGGAAGAGCCTGAGGCTGGAAGAGGAGAGGTGGAGCAGCAGAAGATACACAACACTTGTCCCTGGCTGGGGGTGTCACCCACAAACGCCATCACCACGGTTCTACTCCTTCCATTCTCTGCCTCAAAAGCCAGAGGAAGTCCTTAAACATCACCTGGTGCTGATGTCCAACACCAGAGATGGCAAATGGCACCCAGAGGGGGAAAGTTCTGGGAGAGCATCAACCGCCACCTCTGCCCTGGTACTTGGGGTGGTTAAGCCACAGCTAAATGCAACAGTGTTAAGCTGATGTCATTGCTTAGGCCAGCTCTGGGAGGACCTCTGTGGCTTCTTTGAGACCACAGAGTGATTTCTGCTCCTGGACAGGAGATTCAACCATGTGGTTTTGGCCTTGCATAGTTCAGGGATACAAAAGAACTGATGGACTGGAGGCAGGGAGCAGTGCCTCGTTTTGCACAGGCACCTTTTTGGAGCAGTCCTGTCCCAAGCTGAGCTCATAAACTCCAAACTGCTTCCCAGAACCCCATGCAACTTCAGAGCAGCTTCCCTCACCTTCAGCTCTGCCTGTGCAGCTCTGAAGCCCCGTCATCAGCACATGATCCCCCATTAAGTGGAGTCCACCTGGGTTGGGCAGTCATGGGAGCTAAGCTGGACCTCCTTGGAGTTCCTCCTGTGCAGCCTGACAAGCCACAAGTGCTTGGGAAGATCCTCAGAGACTTTGTTCTGTCCGGGTGGGATCTCCTGTGTGAGAAGGAGTCTGACCAGGCATCACGGCAAAGAAAAGCTCTTCACTTGCTTTCACATCTGCTTTTAGGATTCCGAGCTCTGCTGGAGCAGAAAGGAGGTTTTATGGTTACATTTATCATTTTGGGCAGCTCAGGCATTAGAGAGGGGTGTGACACACGTTGGACTGGGCCATGGCAGGCTCAGTCCCTGCTGCAGCCTTGGTGCCCAGTCACAAAAACCACTTGAGCACAGGACTTCCAAGAACCTGAGACTGCTTTCCAGTCCAAAATGTGTACTATCCTTTTTCTCTTGTTCCAGTGAGCCATCTGCATATGGGCTAAATCCTTTTTACATCTTCTCCTTTCTTTTTCTTCTTTTTCTTTCTTCTTCTTTGTCTTTCTTCCTCTGATTATTATTGCCATCATTGCTATTATTATTGTCATTGTTATTATTGTAACTATTATTGTTATTGTTGTGGTTGCTGTTTTATAATTTATCTTACTCATTAAGAACAATTGTTCTCGATAATTGTTGCAGGGAGATGTTCAGAAACAAGTAACGATTAGAAGAAGAGAAAATAAAGGAAAGTGATGGTGGAGAATGGAGAAGTGGGGAGTGAGGGGGAAGGATCCAGATATTCCCAGGGGAGAGTATGAACAAAGAATATTTAATAAAACTTTTGTAGTCAGTCTTACTTTACTTTCCAAAAATGTCTGGAAAAGGGAAACATTCTTATTTTTTTGAGAAATTTAAACCCACAGGGTCTGTGGGACAGACAGCCCAGCCTGGGGAAGAGCAGTTCCAGTGCCAGACTTCCCTGGAGTGCTGGAGGCTGTTTGGGCGTTCTGTAGAGGAGGAATCTGGCAGGAAGGAGATCAGGGTGAGCTGGAGATGTCTCTCTGTGGTGCCCACCTTCTCCCATCTCTCCAGGGACTCCTTGTGCCCCTGGATGGATCCCTGCTGAGGGCACAAAAGCTTTGGGTATCTCAGACCTGGAGAAAGCAAAGGGCTGGCAGAGGGAAGGAGTGACAGTGAGGAGCGTGGTGCTGAGGAAAGTCCACCTTGTTTTCTGTACTTCTGCCACACATCCTGCAGCTATAACACAACTTACAAAAGGAGAAAGATTTCTGATGGAGGCATTTCCTTCTACAGACATCCAGAGCTGTGAAAAAAACAAGAATATGGCACTGGGAGAAAGTTTCTTGGTCTTTCTTTCTTTCTTTCTTTCCTTCTTTCTCTCTTTCTCTCTTCCCTTCTTTTCTTTTTTCTTGCTCTCCTTCTTTCTTAATTTTCTTCTTAATTCTTTCTTGCTTCCTTGCTTTCCTTCTTAATTTCTTACACTTTCTTTCTTATTTCTTTCTTTATTTCATTCTTTCTTATTTTGTTCTTTCTTTTTTTCTTTCTTAATCCTTCCCTTCCCTTCCCTTCCCTTCCCTTCCCTTCCCTTCCCTTCCC
>NW_016690200.1:6715135-6721937 GCF_001604755.1 Lepidothrix coronata
CCTTCCCTTCCCTTCCCTTCCCTTCCCTTCCCTTCCCTTCCCTTCCCCCCTCCCTTTTTTCTTTCCTTTTCTCACTTTTCCTTCTTAATTCTTTCTTCCCTGCTTTTTCCTTCTTAATTTCTCAATCTTCCTTCCTTCCTTCCTCCTTCCTCTTTCTCTCTTTCCTCTCTTATTTAACCTTTTTCTATCACCAATCCCCACTTTTCCCTGTCCCTCTCACACGGCCCGTGGAGTGTGAACCCTGCCAGAGGATTTGTGGACTCATCAGGACACACCAGCCTTGTTCTCACCCAAGGATTTATCTCCTGCTGGAGCTCTCTGCCTCCAACAGAGCTTCCCACATCCCTTCCACCTCCTTCCCTCGGAAGGGGGGTCGGGCCCAGGTGCTTTATGTGCCCTTGTCACCAGCAGATTAATGGAAGGTGGGAGGACAGAGGGGGGTCACAGCACAGTGACCTGTGACCAGACACCCCCCACCCCCCTGAACAGAGATGATTTCTGGCTCAATCTCTCCCCCTGACAAGGTGCAGGACAAATGGTGAGGGCTGGTCATAAAAAAGGGCCCTGTTCATTAAACACAGGGCTGTCATAGGATGGACTCATATCCCTGGGTTTTTCCCTAGGATGGGGCTGTAGTACGGAGAAAGCTGGATCTGATTTTGGGCTTTCCACACTTGATTGTTTAGTTTAGCACAGCCTGGCTTTGCTTTGCATCTGCCTTTGACACAATCTCAGAAAATACATCCTAATTTCTAGTAAGACAAGTATTATACATTCCCTGTCCTTGGGCCATCTGAGGTGCTCCAGGCTGGCAGATGTGACACAAACTGAGAGTCCCAAACCCTTCAGAAATTGTGCTGGGGTCAGGGAGGGAATGGGATGTTTAAAACAGCACCCAGCACCTATTTGCAGACAACCCTGGCTTCTCCATTAAAATGCTTCCCCATGGAAATTCTTCCCTGTGCTGGAAACTCTCCTACCATCTGATTAGTGCTTCAAATTTCACAGTCAAAGGCAGGAGGGAGATCTGAATTCTCCTCCAAAAGTCATGACAAATTTATTTACTGAAATGGTG
Organism: Lepidothrix coronata; assembly: GCF_001604755.1. Classification (NCBI taxonomy): domain Eukaryota; kingdom Metazoa; phylum Chordata; class Aves; order Passeriformes; family Pipridae; genus Lepidothrix; species Lepidothrix coronata. Next base: position 6,716,211 of record NW_016690200.1, read on the forward strand.
CCACCATCAGGGGCTTCTTCAAGACTTTCTGGCGGTGGGCAAACAAATATATCAGGGAGCAAGAATTCATTCTAAATAACTGAGGTTCTTATTGCCGTGCAAATTGACATCATAATATGGGATGAAGTCGTGCTTGTTCAGGATCCCAAAACCCTCACGTCTGTGGTGTTATCTACACCTTGTCATGGCATTTTTGAACTCAACCAAAACTTACACCCCCCCAAAAATCAATCTGTAATGTGACTTAGTGCAAAAGTGGAGAGAAAGGAGGAAGAAGTTTAACATTTGGGGATTTGCGTTGGTCAAATTATGCATGTTTGTCCTTCCCTCGGAAATGTGCAATTCATTATCTCTGTCCCAGCTGCCTGGAAACCTGAGAGGGAATTTGGATGTCTTGCACCTGGGGAGCAGGTGGATTTTGGAAAGGACATTGATTTGACTGAGGTGCTCCTGAGAGCCAGCCCAGCCTCCCAGGAGCAGCTGATCACACACTCCAAGACTGAATTTTCTCTGGAGAGGGAAGAAGTAGAGGGACTGAAGAACGAGGAACTGCAAGAGAGATTAGAGGAGGAGGAGAGTCGAAAATAATCCCCAAAGGCATTTGCAAAATGAGACTCTGTTGGGAGTGAAATAATAATAATAATAAATAATAAAAAAATAAATTAATAATAATAATAATAATAATAATAATAATAATAATAATAATAATAATAATAATAATAATAATAATAAACTACCAGCCTCTGAATCCGTCTTTTTCTCCCTTTTCCCTCTGTCAGGAATATCTTGGCTGATCTGGTCCCTGCCACATCCCAAGCTCTATGTAAGGAAGGGGAAGATTCCTGGTGGCTCAGAGGTTTGCAGACAAGGTGATGGATGCAAGAGGAAAGTTAAAGGAGAGAAACAATTTGCTCAGCAAAGCATCAAAAGCAAATATTCCTTCTCATCTCCACTCCACACCTTCCCCAGAAGTTGCTCACTGTTATTTAAATCACTTTATCCTGTTAATCCACAAAAGGCAGGTGAGATTAGGATGGGTTAGCACAGAACTGCAAACATATTATTGGATACTTTCTGTGAAGACAAATAGGCTTTAAAGCACCTCAATGCCCGATGCCAGAATGCTGGGCTTAATTAAGCAGCTTCAGGGGCCATTTACAAATGTGATTTCTGGATTGATTATCTATAACTCTCTCTGCAGCCCCTGTTAACAGCCTCCCATGAAGAGGATTGTTTCCTATAAGTGGCTCATCCAGGAAGATGGGGTGGCTGCCTTTGCCAGGCATCTTATTCCAAAGGATCAGCCTGAAAATATCGACTAATCAGCAACAGGGGCAGAGGAGGAGGGATAAATCTCCTCGGGGGCTCGTGGGGGGGAGCATAATAGTGATGAATCTGCCGATTAAAAGGCTGTTGCACCACCATTAAGAAAGGATATAACATGTATATGTGAGTGTTTTAGGCCAGACCCAAAGCTTGCCCAGTGTGTTTGTGTGGAAAGTTGGATAAAAACCTTGCCTAAAATAACCGAGTGAGGTTTGGGTGCCCTGTTGGAATGCTCAGTCATTAAAGTGTCCAAACAGGAGGCTGGAGAAGGGGAAGCTGGCAGGGAGAGGACAGGCCAGTTGTAAAACATTTCCCAGGAGGATCTCAGAACAATAGGCAACATCTTCTAGTGTGACTTCCCATTGATTTCTGTGGAGCTGTTCTGCCATAAATCACCCATTTTCTGCCCTTAAATAACCAAGTTTCATAGGATCCCTGAGAAGAGGGGATAGCCAGGAACAGGGTTTGCTCTTCGTCTTCTCATCAGGAACTGCTGGCTACCCTATGTGCAAGTTGAAGAACAAGATTTAGACAGAACTCTGCAAAAGTTTATTCCCAACATGTCCCACCAAATGGAGATTCCAGCAGATAGGGCACAGACACCCAAAGGATTATGACTGTGGGGATACCAACGACCTGTTTTTTTTGTGGAGCTATCCACACGTTCAGAGCTTGCTCATAAATGCACACTTGATATCAGGGTGAGTGAAGTTCTGAGGACTTGCAACACACCTTTACCTTGCTGTGCCACCTCTTCACCTCCCTTGCATGGTCTGTCTGTGGTTTGTAGCTGCTGAGCAAGAGAGAGAGAATAGGGGCGTTGTGAGCACCAGGTGCAGCATCATGGTAATATGGCAGAGGCAGAACAGCAGCATTTGGAGAAACACCACAGAAATTTGGGCTTCTCTCCCAGTGCAGAATCCCATAGGATGGTTCAGACTGGCTTTGTAAAGTGTTCAGGCAGGAGATCATGGCTTTGCATACATGACACCCTCTTAATTATCATAAAATCATAGAATCATAGGGTCAGAGAATGATTTGAGTTGGAAAGAACCCTAAAGACCATCTATTTTCAACCCTCTGCCACAGGCAGGGACACCTTCCACTAGATCAGGTTGCTCCAAGCCCCATCCAACCTGGCCTTGAACACTTCCAGGAATGGGACATCCACAACTCTGGGGAGGAGAGAGGGATGGGAGCACCTCCAGCAATGAAAATACCGTGAACCAATGCAGAGAAGAACCTCCAGATCTCCAAAGGCAGGGGATTTTTTTGGGGAAAAAGGGTCATATTTTGCTCTGGCAGGACCAGCCTTGTGCCCAGTTGGGTCAGTGCAGCAAAAGCACTGTCTTTCCTCAGCTGAGGGATGGAACCAGCCCTCTCCCTTGGCTTCCTCCTGGCTGCAGAGCAGGGAGGACCACGGGGCTGCCTGGGGATGGGGTCTGCCACTTCCCAACTCTGCGTGTGCCCTGAGGAGGAAAGAAAAACTGCAGCACACAACAGACACACAGAAGAAGAAAAAAAGGGGGAGAAAAATAGAAGGAAAAAAAAAAAAAGAAAAAAAAGATGTCAATAATTTAAGAGACAAAGCTTCTGCCACGGAACCCAATCTATTCCAGGCGCCCGCAGCAGGTTTTGGACACCTTGATTAATCATAACTCGCTACATATTATTTCCCTATAAGCAAACTACAATGTTACTCATATAAACAGCTTTATCTTGACAGCTGCAAAATGCCAGGATTTAATGTGGAATGAAGGGAGTTTTGCCATATGGTCCCACTCCAGGCCTGAGACGTTCTAATCCACAGCATATTGCCTCACGGAAACGGCGATTACACGGAATTTCTTTCTCCCCCTTCTCCCTTTAATTGCATTTGTTGTCTCTAGTTCACATTGTCTCCTCTTTTTCCTGTAGGCTTAGAATAAATCAGTCTCTCGGGGGGAGCTTGGGTTGGGTTGCTTTCCTTTCTCTTCTCCTGTTCTTGAGAGAGGGGTTTGGAAAGGCACCGGGGGGGCTTCGTGGGGCTCAGGGTCACAACACCCATCCTTGCTGATCCCATATCCCAGCCCACTCCCCCACAGGCTGGCAGGTCAGGAAGGGCTTCCTGATTATGTCAACATTAACTGGAATTACCAGATGGCTCGTGCAGTGGAGACTTCTCATCTCCTCCTTGCTAATCCCCTTTCCTTTGATAAAAGGACAAGGGATGGTAATATTAACTTTTAGCTTTTTCCTGCCTTCTAGCTGAAACTAGAGGATTCCAATCAAGTTCTCCACCCCTGTGACCCTGGAGACCCATTTTTGGGTTTTACCTGTAAGGAGACGTGGGGATAGACACGAACAGAGTGGCTACAAGGCAATGCCTGGCAGAAAGAGGATGCAGGTTGTGAAGATCTAATGAGAGATCAGTTCATTCTTGGGCTCAAGAGAGCAGAAATTGGCTGGGAACCGAGGAATTGTGCCCCCACCACGTTAAAACCTGTCCCTTGTCTTTTCCAGACTTGTTCTCTCTCTCCAGACCTATCCACATCAGTGGAGTGTGTGGAAAATGGAATCAGGTCTTGGACAGGAATAAGTGATACAGGTACCATCTGCTGTGCTGGTGGGCAACAAGTGAGGGAAATCCACTCTATCCTTCATTTTCCAGCAGCAGGTAGGACAAGTCTGGGATTTTACATCAACTCTGACTGAAGCAGCACCCAGGGAACACAGGACTGCACTGAAGTGACCCAGGCCAAGGGGAAACCAGCCAGGTAACCACCTTCCACGTAGGATCCCTGGTGTGCCTCTGACAAAGAATCATGGAATCGTTCAGCTTGGAAAAGACCTCTAAGGTCATTTGGTCCAACTGTTAACCCAGCCCTGCCAAGTCCACCACTAAATCATGTCCTAGACCTTTCTGCCTGTACAGATATATTTGCTATCCCTTGTTTTTTTTTCACAGGACCATCCTTTCTCACCAAATAAGGGAATTCTTTGCTTTTTTGTAATATTTTTGCAAAGGTTTGGTTTATTTGGATCTGTGATTGTCATTTGCAGCTGCTAGAAAAGAAGGAAGCTTTGGCAACTAAGCTATTCCAACTCCTCTAGGCTCTCTGAAGACTTGGATGCAGTTTCTAGTTCTGCTGCAGAATTCCTGTGTGACCCAGCTCATGTAATTTTTATAAGTTGTTTTTTTTTTTCCCCTTATGAGAAAGGAAAATAAACAAGATACCTGTTTTTCTCTCTGTTCCGTTGCTCTTCCTGCTGATTCCTTCCTGGCACTCTCACATCCCTACAGGGTGGATATAACCCCAAATACAGGTCCCTTTCTCTGATAGTGATGTCCCTTTTTATGCCATAAAGGTAGGATTCTACGTGGCCACTGGAAGCAGGAAAGGAAAACCATGGGATTCAGTTGCAGCAGAGAGATTAGCCTTGATATTAGGAAATGGTAATTGTAAGGAGAAATGAAGAGGGTTGTTCTGATCCTTGCAGCAATCCTGGTCACATCACAGTGCATGGATAGGCTGGTGGGAAAACCCATCCTGCTCCAAGCAACTGAGTCAGGGCCCATGGATCAGAGACAGGCAGTAGGTCCTGAGTTTCAGCAGGGAGCACCTTGCTCAGGAAACAAAGCCAGGGATTGGCAACATGCACAAAATTCAAGGAATCATTGAGAGCAGAGCTGGAAAGGCACCCACAAGGTCATAACCATTGTTTGTCCAACTTCTCCCTGGATCTCTGGTAATTAAGGTGCCTTACTCTGTTTCAGCACCCTGATCCAGACAAGTCTTTCCTCATGGGCTAAATCTCCCCTGTTGCAACCTGACCCCAGACTTTGCTCTCTCATCCCCAGTTCCCATGAAAAGTCTCCACATTTCTCCCATGAAGGTGCCTGAGGGCAAACTGTTCCATGATGTATTTTGTTAATCAAATCTATGCCATGAGTCAAATGATGGAAAGGCAGATGGTAATCCTTTGGGCTTTAATAATTCATGTTAAAGCACTTCTTTGTTACCCCTTTTACCACATAAATCCATAACTCGATGCTGAAAGGGGAAAGAAAGGTTAATTGCCCACTTGCCCAAGTGGAATAGTGATGGGATTTGTCTTCCCCCATTTCAGATGTCTAAAGACAGTGTCCACAACTCAAATTCATGTCTTTTATGCAAAGCAACTGCTGTATTAGGAGCACAACATGAACATGAAGAATGGGAACATCAGTGGGACAATTTTCCTGGCTAAGAGGCAATGACATCTTGTGATCCTCCTGCATCCAGGCGTGGTGCAAGGGCTTTATCTGAACTGCTGGGGCGGGAGCAGGGTGTAAGTTATGGCCACTCAAAATGTACTATCTGCTCACGGAATCACAGGATGGTTTGGGCTGGAAGGGACCTGAAACTTCATCTTGTTCCA
>NW_016690200.1:6722011-6730837 GCF_001604755.1 Lepidothrix coronata
TAGGGGCTTAAGGCATCAGTCTTATAGACTTAAAAGAGGTCTGGGAGCTCTGCTTTGTGGTCAGGTGATGTCTGAGGTTAAACCAAATGAATTTCTGCTGTAATAACCACGCAGGGCACATCCAGCCTCAGCCACACTCAACACCAGAGCACCCACCCAGCCCTCCCAAACAGGTTGGGGATAATTGTCCAGGACCCTTTTGAACAATTTTCCTGCTCTTTTCTCTCTCCCTGGCAACAGATGAAGTTGTTATCTGAAGTGTAGCACATTTGCACACAAATGGAGGCCCATGTTTTGAGCAACAAATCATGGCTGGGCTTAACAAGAGTAAATATACACGCACCTTGTAGCTGCTGTCCCTGGGGCATCCACAAATCAACAGCTGCCAGCCGTGGAAAAGTGTCTGCATCTGAGCAAATTGTGGGACAAACGCTGCCTGTGACCCACATGTAGCCAATTCTTGTTCAACAGCACTAAACAATATTCAATATAATTCACCCCCTCCAATTCACGTCCTTTCAAACAATACATTTCACCATTATTGAGAATATTGGGAACTACAGTAGCATAGAAACTGTTAAACCTTAATTAAAATTGAAAAAACAATTCTTTTAAATGTTATAAACTCTAAATGGAGAATCCATAGGAGCTATAAATTATACAAAATATTTTGTATCTCCGTATGTATATTTAATGGAATCATTATTATAGCCAATTACATCACAAATCTTTTAATATTTCATGGAACAGGTAAACTATTTATACTTTTTATGCATAATATAACATTAATTTAGCAGCAGCTCAGCCTGCCCATGTGCCTTCGGATTTGCCTTCATTTGCATATTGCTGAATTTACACAGTAGGTTTTGCTAATTAATTTTTATCTGGAACCCTCTAAAGCAATGCCACGTTCCCACTCCTCCAAGGATGTGGTTGTCTCTTCCCAGGGAAAGATTTAATAAGAGAGAGGACTTTTCCTTTCCTGGGGAAGTTCATGGGGTTCATAAATTCAAAGCTAAGGGTCTTCCCCGTGGCTTGGGTGGGTTAAACAACACCCCAGATGTTGCCTTGGCCTTGGCTTAATCCAAGGACTCAATTTATATGCCCCTAAAGAGCTTCCTGTGAAGACCAGAATGTCATCTGATCTCAGAATCACCATTACAAAGTCTGAGTTTTTGTTCTGGTGTTTAATAAAGCATTAAAAGTAACATCAGTCTAAAGAAAGACTGTTAAAAAAAAAAAAAACCTCCGGGTTCTTTGAGTCTTTGTGTTGCACCTGGAAACTCTTGATGTGACCACAGACTCTCAAGGCTGAATAGTCAAAAGAAGTTGCCTGTGTGTTAGTTTTAGAGGTCAATGTTATAATCCTGTGCCATTCAGCTTCCAAATCATCACAAAATGTATGGAAAAAATTGCTTTAGCCACCAAAAGAGTTCCCATTATTCTCTTCATAACCAGTTATAATAGTTATGCAAACACCTCACACTTTAATGTGAGCTTTTAACAGTAATTTCACCTTTAAAACTCGGACTCATTTCGGCTCGAAAGGACCTTTAAGATCATCAAGTCCAAAATCAGCTTCAGCAAAATCAGCTGAAATCCCTGTAAATCAGAGCAATGCAGCTCTTTGAGCTGCCTTCTCCTCCCCTTATGATTGCAGTTAATTAACATAATGAACTTTCTGCCTTCCAAAACGTTCATTTTATCCACCCCCCTGAATTTTGCGACAATTCACCGGAGATTAATCACCGAAAGCAGCATTTCTGTTTAAACCTGAATAAGTCTGTGCCATCAGAATTTCCCAACACCTCTGTTAACAGTCAACGTGAACTGGTGAGTCTTGGGCTGGGTCCCACCTCGGGGCTGGAGTCAGAGGTGCTCAAATGGGAATCTGCACAAAATTCATGTGCATGAGTCAAGCCCTTGATGTCACGGCCTCCAGCTGAGCTGAACTCTCTTCTGACAGGCAAGGGAATAAAATCAGCACCTGCCTTAATTCTGACTCTGCATTTGGGTGAGATGAATCATGGCTTGGAAGTCTCAAGATCTCTCTGGAGGCAACAAAATTAGTCCAGACAACCGACTCATGTGTGAAAATCTATGGCACAGGTGTCTACATTCAGTCAAATGAATCCCACCCAGGCCTTCAAAGGGTCATTTGTCCTCATTTTTCCTCATTTTTCTTACCTGAAATCATGGGGGGGGATCTACCAGTCTTACAAGATTTTGTCTGAAGATGATGGACAACCTGGGAGATAACTTTTGAGCAACATAGTAGTGCCAAGTTGATGATGGATATACAACCTTCACGCTCTCAGAGCTGCACTGAACAACTCAGAATGAAAAAGGGAAGCCAAAAGCTGACCTGTCCCAGCCCCTGATCCAGACAAAGTGTTGGATCTCCCTCTGCCTTGCTGAGCACCATCAAGTTGGGAAACATCACCATGTTTTTTAAGAACAATCTCTGTAGTTGTCAGGCATCACAAGATAGGAACCCTGCTCCTCCTTCCCGTACTCCTACCTCCAAACTTTTTTCTTTTCCATGATTTCTAACAGACATTTTTCTCCTTGGGTGATCCCTGATGGGAGTTTTGAATTGGAGCTTTTAAGATATGGAACAGAGCAGCGAGTGACCCATTTTTGGCAACGGCGAAACCACGGAGAGATGAAACTGGAATTAAATCTGGGCCGGGAACTGGGAAGTAAAGGTTATTTCTTTAGATGTCAGCAAGGAGAATGAATCAGTCACAACCACTTAAGGAACCTCAGGGAACAGTTCAGGCATATGTGATGCATGAAGGCAGATCTAATTGGGGTGATTTTGGGGGGAAGAGGTTCATAAAAGGCGTCTGTCTCCATGGTAACTGAACACGTAGGAGGGCACTTGGTCTGGCTGATCACCAGAGTCCTCAGCTTGGGACTGTCCAGCTCTTAAATAAAGCCTAATTGATTGTTTCCCATCTTTTTTCTCGGGCAGGAGTCTGACTCTCTTCCACCCATGTTACACATGAATGATTTCTTCCACCAAAATGCCAAAAAGCTCTGCTTTCCACAACAGATCCAGACTGCTGGAAGTGCAGTGGGGGAAGCCCCAGACATTCAGCCCCTTGGTCTCCAAAGAAAACTTTATCATGCACTAAATCTTGTCCAGATGTGGCACATTTTCTAGAAATCACCGGACCAACACATGCAGGGAATGAATCAAAGTCACCGCGGCCTCACGTTGAATCTGAGGACTAAATATATGTTTTTTGTTAGTTAATTGAATTATACCCCCACATGGACCATGGCTGCATTAGACCCTGGCAATCAGCAAGACAAAACACACTCTGCTCTTTCCAAATGAATGGAAAGGGATCAATAGGAAAAGCAAAAGGCTGCCTTTACATTCACAGGTATTGCTTCAAAGTTACTTGATGTGGATTGGCAGGTACGGAAAAGCAGGGAAATATAAAAGATGATAAAAATAGTTCTACTGCAGCTCCTAAAAACAAAGCTCTTGAAACTTTTTTTTGTTCTGCAGGAGCAACAGAGGTGCACTGTAGCATCATTCATAGCTCTTTGTAAAGATCACTGGATTGGGGCAGTTAATTATTTTTCAAGATTAGCCCGCGGATAAAATCATACAGATTTCGAGGACAATGCTCTGTGTATTGCCAACAATATATTAGTTCCTCTTTCAATTGATAAAATAATTAAGGGCTCGGTTGAAAGGGCATATTTCTCTCTGTGGCCACTGGTGCCTGAAAGCATGAAATTTCAAAATGTTTCCAATAGTTGTTCATTGAAAGAGCAATAATCCATTTTCTGCCTAATTATTCTCAAGAGAGCAATAAGAGCTGTATTAGGAATATTTAAAAATGTAAAAAGTGCGCCACATTCAAATGGCCTGAACTTTGGTGGTGTACCGTCATTTGCAGATAATGAAAACGTTAACCTTGGGAGAAACCATTTTGCCTACAAATTAATGACAAATAAGAGGAATTTTAGCTCCAGACTAATTGCTGGGTTCATACACTGCAGAGTGTGCTATATATAAGTTGTCATTTGGTTCTGCAGGTTATAAAACCAACTTTTAATTCACTTTTCCTCATCTGGCAAAGGGTTTCAGAATGACAGAAGAGGCTCAATAGCTTTTACTGCAGAACAGATGAAAACACTGAGGAATGCCACCAATAAATGGGTCTTAAGATGCTTCCTGGTTATTAGAAATTAACTCTTATGGCAGAGGAAGATTGCTCAGATACAATTTTCAAATTCCTGAAGGATGATGAAGATGGGGATGGTACTTTTAGGTACTCTAACTGATTTTATTTCTTTTCACTGAAAGTTAAAAGCTGTTCTGGGTTGTGGGGTTTTCTGATTTATTCTTTTTTTTCTTTAATGGCACAGACATAAAAATAAAACGTTCTGAACTTGCATGAGAAGAAATTTATGATATAATGAGTTCACTGAAGAGTGAAGTTAAAACAAGAAAATGGTAAATCCTTTGGTCACAGTAGTAACTCCTATCAGAAAACAAACCATGACAAAGTAGAAAATACAGAAAAGGATTTTAGTTCTCTAATGCTTGACTTCACAATTTGATTTCAGCAAGGAAAATCCCATTCATCAGGACCCCATCTCTGAATCACATTACTCTGGAGCTATTTTTTCAATTCTCAGTTCTCTCAGTCTCTTAAAAAACTCATGGAAATGATGCTGTTGGGTTGTATCACAAGTGTCCTGAGGACAGAGCTGGGGACACCAGTTGGGGTGCTCTGCCACTGCACTGGGGACCAGGGAGGAGGGAGCAGGGGGTGGGGAGGGAGGGGGGAAGATACCCCTGGGAGGACCCAAGAGTGAGAAGGAAGAAACCCCACCATGGACATCACATTCCTGTGGGGAACAGCTCAGGGTGGTGGCACTGGAAGTGAGAGGCAGATCCAGCATGTCTCTGTCACCTCAAGGGTCGGTGATGGAGTGAACATCAAATCAGAGGAAAGAGGAGACACGGGAGTATTTCCTTGTATAACAGTTTTAAGGTATTATTGGGGCTTTCCTGTGCCACTTGGGACTGTATCAGTGCTGTGGGAACTGTGTGTTTTCTGTTGGTTGGAGTGTAAAACTCTGGTTAAACCAAACATGTGTGGTGTGCCCCTTTCCAAGATCTGAGTGTAGCACTTGCTGCCTCTCTCATCAACCCCTCTGTCTTGCTCTTCCCAGGATTTGCTGTGTCAGCCCTGCAGGCAGTTAACACTAAGCCCAAGTGATCCAAACCAGTCATTTCCACCTGTCCAGTGGTAGAAATCTGTATTTGGTTGTCTTTTATTTATAAGCATAGATTTAGAAGGTCTCTGGATCACTTCATGGGTGCAGTGGGGTCTACACTGTTGCCTTAAAAGCCAGAAAATAACTCTCTAAAACTCTTTTGAGCATTAGAAAGTAAAAAGCACTTGTTTATTACAGCATACTGGATGCAAAGGGATATTTTCCAAAGTGTGCATAACTGAACTATGCAGTTGTTACAACTTTATCCTACCACCTAATTACAATATTTGGACATTACCTCATGTGTTACACCCATTTCCAAACCTGTCCCTCCCTTAGTACCACCCTCGACACACCTCCCACATTTGAGTCAAAAATCTCAAAGCCATTATCTTCATCTTCCTCATCTTATTCCTTGGTCTTTGGCACAGTATCAGGCCTTTTGGAATGCTTTCAAGGCTCCTGAATAGCTTTGGCTGGTTATATCAGGTGTTATGTCTCTTTCTCAGAACATTTGTACAGATAGAAAACCCTTCACCCCCTTAAAATCCCTTGTCTGTTGAAATTCTTAACAAAGAAGGTTGAACAGCACTTTTAGAAATCTTCTACAGAGGTACCAGAAAGCTAAAGGTACTAGCAAGCTACACTAAAATCCATATAATATGGATTTTAAGGCATCAAGATTTTAGTTTTCCTGTTGCATTTCTCCTCTACTGTGGTGTCAGTCTTGTGTGTGAAACCCACGTGGACATATGGACACTGAGGTCAATGTGAACCAGAGAACCATAAAAGGGTTTGGGTTGGAAGGGACCTTAAATCCCATCTCATTCCAACGCCCTGGCCATTGACAGGGACACCTTCCACTAGATTATGTTGCTCAGAACTCCATCCAACCTTCCTTAGCCAGAAAGAGGAGTATCAATCCCAGGCAGGAAAGACTCGAGTGTGATTTATGGTGAAGATTTACCTGGGCAGGGATATAAACTTCTCTTGGTGGGTTGAACAAACTGCGGGTACAGACTTCAGCAAATAAATGGCAAAAACTATTGGAAATTATCTTCTGCAGCAAATGATCAACACAGGTACTGCAGGAACAACCCCCAGGTGCTGAAATTACTCTTGATAGGATGTGAGCTCAGGAAAGTTTTAGCCCTTTTTATTGCCCATTGCACGTCAAAAAGCATCCCTTAGACTAGGAGTGGATTCTCTGGTGTTAAATAGATGCTGGGCCATCAGTTGCTCCATCCTTCACATGGGTTATACCTGCAGAACTCACCCAGACCAAGCTCCTATTGCTTTTGGAAGATGTTTCCTGCCTGTGCAGTGATGTGCTTCCACAAAACCATTGAAGGTATAATTCCTGCAGTGCCTGAGTGTTAGAGCTGAGGACACCACCCTCCACAAAGTGAGACAAAGGGGAGCAGCCTCATTGCTTCAGCTGGCAGATAAAAGAGGTGTCGGTTTGTAGGAAAGTTTGAATTTTAGCCATAGAATCCTAGGCTGGTCTGGGTTGGAAGATCTTAAATATTATCCAGTTCCAACCCCCTGCCATGGGCAGGGACACCTTCCCCTAGACCAGGTTGCTCCAAGTCCTGTCCAGTGTAGCCTTGGACATTCCCAGGGATGGAGCAGATGCAGATTCTCTCACAGAGAAACCTGTGCCAGGGCCTCACCATCCTCACAGGCAAGAACTTCCTCCTAATATCTAATCTAACCCTGCCCTCTGTCAGTTTGAAGCCATTCCCCCTTGTTTTATCACTACACACCTTTTTGAAAAGTTCTTTTTTGTAATATCCCCTAAGATAGACATGGACTCCTCCAAGGAGTAAGGATTGTGTGGGAAGCCAAGGAAGTGTCTGTCTTCTTGTTAGCTGAGCCATTCAGAGAAAAAGATGATTTTTGGCATCATTTAAATTCTATCTATATTTGTGGTTGGTTTGCTTGTTTTTTTGTAAGTTGTTGTTTTGGTTTTTTTTTTTTACCTATTCTTTTTTTGTTTTTTTGCTCTTTAGAATCATTTAGTTTAGATTGCATAAATAAATATTTTTATCTCTCTTCTCCTGGAGGTTAGGGTAATTTTCGGATAACATCCCATCACTTTCTCCTTAGAGGTATTGTGATCCTAAAATTGGGTACAAACTATGAAGAGCCCAAAGCCTTAACATAAGCTATAAAACACTTCAAGGGATAATAGGATATGCATCCACTTTCTCTGCATGAATGAGCTGCTGCTGTAGAGGTCAGAAGAAGGAGAACTGTCTTCTAACACCCAGCAACGAGCAGGAAAACTCACTGTTGTGTTGCAAGGAAGGCAGGAGCATCCCTAAAATGTTAGAAAAGGCTTGACAGGGAGGTATGGAAGCACATTTAGTCTGGAAATAGAAAAGGGCAGGAGAAATGGGGCTGTGGGCTGGGCTGGACAATGAATTCCAGGGCACAGCCAGAGAGAAATGACTCATAAAGTTAATTGATGGCTGGTGGGTTTGTCACTTACATTTTTCAGCCAGACCCCCTCGTGGTAAAAAAGAAGGATTCGACCTCTCATGGATGTTAAATGATGGTGGGATTAGTGGCCCAGGAATTATGAAGTCCTGCCTTTGAGTGCCTCTGGCTCTGAGCATTAATCAGATAATTGTCTGGGATGTGAGACACTTCTACCTGATCCTGCCTCCCAAGCCTCGGTGCTAAATCTTAGCCCTGCTTTGGGCTGACTTCACCCAGGCTGGGTTTTGCTGCTGTGGAGTTTCTGGCTCCTTTAATATCCACTTTTGTATGGAAACAGCAGATGGAGTGAAGAGGGGTGGTTTCAGGAACACCACCAGGTGAGATGCCTTGGTCCTCTGCTATTATGATATGTGTGCTATTCAGTCTCTTAAATAAAGGCATCAGGCCCCATTTAATCTTGGTTTCTTATCCTTCCTCCTCTGATATCCTACACCAAACCCTCTGGTTCTGATGATTTGACTCTGTTTTCCTAATTTTCAGCCCAAATTTATTCACAAACCCTCTTATCTCTCTCTTTCTGTGTCTGTGATGGCAGTCCTGCCCTTTCTGTCATCTACTTGAAGGGTTTTTACCACCTTCCCTAGTTTTACACAGTCCAGCAAAATTTTTCTGAGTGATAATTTGCTTCAGGAAATGAAATGTGGTGAGTCTCCTCTCCTAAAACAGGTTTTGCTGCTCCTCAATCACCTGATGGGCCCTTCCCTGTGCTTGTTCCAGGATAAGTTAATTTATAGAACATGGATGGCCCAAATTGCACATTTCATTTACCTCCCCACCAACACAAGATTGTGCTGACCTGCAAAGAAACCCAATTTCACATTGGTTATAGAGGAAAAGGCAGTTGCCAGGGTGTATATGGGAGTGGAAGACAGATGGGAGAGGCTGGATATTATTCCCAAGATCATGCATCAGACAGAACCCATCACTTCTCATCCCATAATGAAGCATTGCCAGCACAACTTTCCCTCCCAGGAGTTCCTTTTATGCATTTTTTAATCAGCACTGAAGCAACTGGCAATGATGACATGGAACATGGCTTGGAGATAACAACCCCTTGAGATGAGTGAAGGC
>NW_016690200.1:6731231-6753945 GCF_001604755.1 Lepidothrix coronata
GTGTTTGTGCTCTCTGCAGATGCTGCTGTCTCTGTTTTCATCTGCTTCACCACTGGGGGATTTCTCTGCAAACCCAGTACCTGCCTGGAATTCCTCTGGCTGCATGTTGGCATAGAATCATGGAATCACAGACTCACAGGATGGTTTGAGTTGGAAGGGACCTTCAAGATCACCTTGTTCCTTCCACTAGACCAGATTGTTCCAAGCCCTATCCAACCTGGCCTTGAACACTTCCAGGGATGGGACACCCACAGCTTCCCTGGGCAACCTGTGCCAGGGCCTCACCATCCTCACAGGGAACAATTTCTTCCTAAAATCCAATCTAAACCTACTTTTTTCCAGTTTAAAGCATCTATAGGATGGGCACCTCTTTTTGGGCTAATCGCCCTCAGCTTCTTCAGTCTCTGGAGTGAATGAGGCTTCTTGATTTATGACCCAAAAATGTTACTATAGAGAGTGCCAAGGATGAGATGCAGCCACGTGCCCTGGATCTGGCTAAAGGCAGGTTGGATAAGCCCTGCTGTTATTTTCCTCTTTGAATGAGAGCTAAGAGGGACCTACAAGGTAGCAACACCCCCAGAAAAGGACTGTATTCCAGAGTCCCAGGACCTGCTGGAGTCCTTGTGATGCCCTTCTCCATATCAGGGTTTTATCCAGGAGTGTTTTATATGCACGTGACATTCCTCACATCTCTCAGCTTGCACGGCCAGCAAGGTGTGGGGAGTAATTTTTCTCCTTGTTGCTGCTCTTAGATTTCAGCCCTGACAGTGGGATACACCTTGCTGGATGTGAGAAGTGGGAAGAATTCTGAGTGACTTTTTCTGTCTGCCGGGCAGGCTTTGCAGCTCTGTGATGCCACATAAATAAGTTCATTGCTGATTTGTAAACAGGGTGTATTTGAGGAGGAGGAGCTGAAGGATTCTCCTTTGAAGGCTCTTGTCAGAGATGTCTGAACGCAGCTGGCAGACAAGTGCAAAATGAGATTTGAGGGTAGGAAGGAGAAGGAGGAAAATGAATGAAGGTGGAAAATTTAAAATGAAAATACGAAATGAACTTGTCACCTTTGGTTTTGGTTGGTTTTTTTTTTTTTTTTGGTGGGATGGATCATCAGTAAAATGAATCACCTTGGGCGAGCAGGGAGATAATTCTGCCCTTGAGACCTTTAAAGAATGATCTACAAACGTTGCCTTCTTCATGCACTGGGTTGACAGACAGTGGTCAGATTTCTCTGGAGGTCAAACGAGATGAGAATGGTCCTTCTGGTCTTAATGTCAGGGCATCTCATCTCACAGGGAGAATTAGCATCCATGTTTATAAACAGGGAAAGCAAACCTGAGGAGCAGGAAGGGGCATCATGAGAACTTACTGAGCAGTGAGGGTCATAATGCCCAGAGAGGTTGTGGATGCTCCATCCCTGGAAGTGTTCAAGGCCGGGTTGGATGGGGCCCTGACCAACCTGAGTGACTGGCAGTGCCCATGGCAGGGGGTTGGAACAAGATGATCTTTAAAGTCCCTTCCAACCCAAACCAGTCTGTGATTCTATGATTTGAATTTACTCAACCTGCAGGGTCAGTGCCCCTTCTCCCAAGGAATGGTTCCTCCCACCTCATGCTTGGTCCATGGTGTTCCAAAGCCTCCCAGTGGGTGCAGGCTCAGACCTGCTCAGCTGTGTTCTGATGTCAGGAAGGACAATGCAAGGAAAGCAGAGCTCCCTGCTCTCTCTCAGCATCAGGATTGACCATGTTTTACCTAAAAATAAAACCATGTTTGGGGGTGGAACACAGATCCTTGGCTCCCATCCTCGTGTATCTGTCACATCACATGAAATGTGCTTCACTGACCCATTTTGTACACCTGTCCCAGGTCCTGTTGCTCTGATATAACCTTTCTCCTGCTTTGGGAAATTCCAGGTTGGGATGCTCAGAAAGGAAGATGTTTTTCCCAGCTCTCTGATCTAACTGTGGGACCAAGTGGATGTACGATTCAAACACATCATATCTCATAAAGAAACTTCCCAGAAAATATGCAGAACTTTCCAGAAGGGAAAGAAACCATAAAATCCAGCTGACACAGCCCTGGGGATCTCTGGCTGTTGTCATTACTTGCCTATAAGGAGTCAGGACCACGCAGGGATCTGTCACTGCCAGGAGGCTCTTGAACATCTGTTGCAACTGCAGCAGCATCAGAATGAGGAGGAAAAGATTAATCATGCTCTGGCTTTTCCTGGCTAATGCATCTTCCCTGGCAGCCTGGAGTCAGGGACAGGGCTGTCCTGAACTCTGGGGGGTCACTGGGGACATCCAGACAGCTGGGAGGCTCTGGCCTTAAGTGGCTTCATTTAAAAGTTGCTCTCTGCTTAGATTGCTTTTAAAAGTTGCTAAGTTGTTTTTTTCCCCCCTTAATTCCAGCTTCGAGAGGGGCCTGGAAATGAATGCAAACAGAGTTTGGAGCTGGGATGAAGGTTGGTTTCATTTGAACAAAGCAACCATCAGAGCCAGCAGGGCTCCTTTGACTTTTGGGATCAGAAAATGGGGATGCAGGTGGGCATGTGACACGTCATAAAAGGTCTGGTAAGAAAAAGGTGAAAATAAAAAGTTAGAACAACTACAAACCCTCCCACGATTGGATCAGCGAGTGTTTGTTCAGGGGGAAGCATTTACAACCTCCCAACGTGTCTTCAGGGGCTGTCAGGGGGCAGGGAGAGGCTGCCTCTGTCTTGAGGTTTGCAAAAGGCTTCTGCTCACAGCAAACTCAGATGGTGAATGTCTCTCTCCACTGCGGGTCACAACTGCTGCTCCAAAATCAGCAAAGGAAAATGGAGGAGGATAAACTGTGTCCAACTGGCAGGGTGCACACAGGGCAACACCATCCTAGGCTGCAGAGAATCATAGGATCATCAAGGTTGGAAAAGACCTTCAAGACGATCAAGTCCAACCTTTGTCCAAATTCCACCGCACCCACTACACCATATCACGAAATGCCACGTTCCACTGGTCTTTTGAACACTTCCACGGCTGAGAACTCTCTGAGCTGTCTTCCTAGAAGGATTTACAGGTTTTACAGTCTTTTAATGTCGCCTGAAGGTACTGGGATGAGTTCTGTGGCTCATGGTAGGTGAAATAGGTGGTTGTTTTATGGACCCTTCTGTTGAATGTCTGCTGGGCAGTAATGGCTCCAGGATGCAGAACATCTACAGACCTGCTCCCATTCAGATAATTTTTATACTGGATCTCAAAAATTTGTTTTCAGTACAGATGTGCTGCCAGCTTACCCACCAGGTAAGCTCTGTGGTTTCCCCTCACACAAATAAGATTCACCCAATTCTTAAAGACTTCTCCTTTCCGAGTCCCCTTTAAAAGGATGCAATTGCAAGGGGTCAATCCCAACCCCACTTTAGGAATAACTAATCTGTCTGTGCAAGGGAGGAGCAGCAAATATGTCTGTGAAAACATCAGGGTAAGTGCCAGTAATGATGATTAGATAAACTCCCAGGTGCTGAGATGATGGAAGGCAGAGCCATCGAGCTGAGTGCAGGAATAGACTGAATGCAGCACATTTTGGTACCACAGCATTTCACAGTTCCCTCACACTTTTGTTACCTCAGAGATTCAGGGTGAAAATGGGTTTTTATTCAGTTTTGACAAGATCATTTCTCCCTCTGCAAGATGGGCCATTTAAGAAATAAATGTTGTATAACAGTATTTATTTGAAGGCTGTGGAAGAAGGAAAAAAAATAGGGAAGGAAACAAACTGTTTCTGGCTCTCTGTGAAGACAAAGCCACAGACACCAAAGACCAGATTCAGCCACAAAGTGTCCACTTAGTCCCACTGGTGTATCCTACTGCCTTCAGAGGTGAACAGTGAAAAATATTAGGGGGTGTTCAGTGGAAATGAGAAAAATGACATCTGACCTCAGAGAGAAGAGATATTTCCGGATCTAGAGTAAGATCTAGGGAGTTTTATGCCAAACTTTTATGCCATGCTTACTCCGTCCCCTTTGATGAACCAGAGCAAAGGTGTGGCTTTTCGTGGTCATCCATGAAAAGACCTGGGCTCTGGAGAGGACCATGACCACAAACCACAGCTCTCGTGGGGCACTCCGGAGGGATTTCACAGAATCACAGGATATGCAGAGCTGGAAGGGACCCACAAGGATCATCAAGTCCAACCTTTAGCCCTGCACAGGACCATCCCCAAGAGTCACACAATGGGCCTGAGAGGATCATCCAAACACTCCTTGAGCTCTGTCAGGCTTGGTGCTGTGCCCACTGCCCTGGGGAACCTGTTCAGTGCCCGACCACCCTCTGGGGGAAGACCCTTTATTTAATATCCAACCTCAACCTCCCCTGACAAAGCTCCACACGCCATTCCCTGGGTCCTGTCCCTGGTCCCCACACAGCAGAGATCAGTGCCTGCCCCTCCTCGTCCCTTCCCGAGGAAGTTGTAACTGCAGTGAGGTGTCTCCTCAGTCTCCTCCAGCTGAACACACCAAGTGCCCTCAGTCTCCTCACATGGTTTCCCCTCCAGGCCTTTCCTCATCTTCATTGCCCTCCTTTGGATTTCAAAGCTGTTGAATCTCGGTTGTGAGGCAACTGAAGAGCTGTTGGCAGGTTTGTGACCAAACTCCACTTTTAAAACCTCCCCACTGCCTTGAACAACCTCCCTCTTTCCTTCAGGGGGGCAGAGAGAACTGCAAGGAACATCTGTGCCCGCTCTCCGAAAGCCGCTCGGAGCAAGAGCGTCGAGCGGCGTCTCGGGCCATTAACCCTGGCAGTGTGCCATGAAAACCCTTCCACAGCCTGTCTGCCACCCTGATGGATGATGGCAGGTCCCAGAGCTCGTTCCCGGCCACTGACTTGTGGTGACTTACTCTGGGGGTTGAAGGTGGAGGAGGAATAAATAGTGCGTGAAGCGTCCGTGGGGGAAGGAGGAAACTCCATCACTGCGCGGACGTGGAACATCCCTCCCCGACCACCCATGGACACTGGTGTAACACTCCTGCCCTGGAGCTGCAGCTCATGGGCTCAGCCAGGAGTTTTACTTTAAAATATATATATATATATAGGGATCTTTTTCGATAATTTAGGGGAGAAAATAGGAGAACTTGGCAAAAGTTTGAAAGAGCACCACACAAACTGGACAAAATGTTCCACCACAATAACACTCAGCACAGACTAATCCACAGCACTTAAGTCAAAATCCGGGGCCCCTGGTGGTCTAGTGGTTAGGGTGCAGGACTCTCACCGCTGCGACCCGGGTTCGATTCCCAGCCCCCGGGTAGATGGAGCTCATTAGCCCTGTAAGGCCATCCATCTAAGAGAAGGCCACTCTAAACAAACCTACGTCCTGAGACCCTCACTGCCACTGTCCAAGCTTGCTCGGCCCCGGCAGATGAACCTCAGGATTAAAGGGTGGGCTCAGTTCAGCGCACGCTGTGTCTCACATAAAAAATCCACTGCGCAGGCTGGAAGGGTTAATGACCTTTCCCAAATCTTCGCTTGCGAAGTCTGGCCATACTAAGTCAAAATCCAATCCCTCCAGCTTTAAGCCACTCAAAGCATCAAGAAAGGAGCTTCTTCTCTTCAAGAGAAGAAGAGGGAACAATAAGAGAGGAGGAGGAAGGGGGAGAGACAGATTATCCAGCTACCACTGGAACCTTGTAGACCAGCTCTCACACATCCAGTGGCAGGGCTGTGACACGTGGCAAACATGTGCCTTTGGTTTTATCTGCTTTGGTCCCTATGGCCACCTCCCAGGTGGGACCTCTGACCCACCAGTCACTCTGGGCTTCCAGGGCAGGGTGAGGGGCAGTGTCCTCACTGTCCCTGCCAGTCTGAGCTGGGTCAGGGGCTCCAGGAGCTGTGGGGTGTTATAGGGCAGTGTCCTCACTGTCCCTCCAGGAGCTGTGGGGTGTTATAGGGCAGTGTCCTCACTGTCTCTGCCACTCTGACCAGGTGAGGGGTTACAGGAGCTGTGGGGTGTTACAGTTTTCCCAGACTCTTTGTGACTGGCAGCTTCTCCAGGCCTTCCCCATGGGGGCTCCAGGGGCTGCCACGAGGGATACGAGGCCACCTCACCTCCCAGGTCTGGAGGTCTGACCCATCCCTTCCCCCTCCACACACACACCCACAGCCCCCACAAGGTGGTTCTGACCCAACAATTACTGATCTGGTGTCTGACAACCAGCTACAACATATCGTGGAGCTGAGGGGAGGATAATCAGAGATGGTACCCAGAGGGTGGGTTGTTCCCTGGAGAATGGAGATTCAAGGGCATGCTGGAGGTGCAGAGAACATGGATGGCAGGGGGAAAAGCTGCTGGATGTGCTGGAGTGAAACGGAGCTGGGGAAGTGCTGCATCCAGGTGGACGTCAGGGATAGCAAAAAGAATGAAGAGAAGTCCCACTGAGGTACCAATTTCAGGAAATGGTGGGTCTGACCCTGTCCCAGCCCCACAGGAGGGACATGGAGGCAGGTGAATGTCACAGAGTGACAAAATCCCAAATAAATACAGCTGCATTTGCAGTGCTGAAGGTGTTTGCCTCAGGGAGTGGTGGCCATGGTGCAGAAAGGTCATGCCCGTGTATTTTAGGGAGGTGCTTTCCAGGCCATGACCTGGCACAGCACTTGGCTATGTCACTCTTTACTATTTTTACTGCATTATTTTCAGTTTAAAGTACCTGACACACCACATGCAAGTGTGTGTGAGCCTTTTGTGGGATCAAGAGCTGTGGGGATAGTTTAGGACCATGTGGTGGAGGGAGACAAACCTGGGGAAATTCTGGATGTAAGAGTTCTCCCAAGGGAACAGCCCTTGGATTCTTCATTTATGAAGGCAGAGGGACTGATCTAACACACACATCCTGGGGACAGTTTGGGGTACCAGGACTCGGAAGTGATCTTAGCAAATAAGTCTGAAATCTTCTGATGCCACATTAACTTGCTTAAAGCTGGCCAGGAAAATGCTGTGTTGCTTCAATTTTTTAAATAGAGGATGGCAGAGTCCATGTGGTGAGATGTGCTTCCATCATTTGTGAACCATTTTTCACAGAATCATGGAATGGTTTGGGTTGGAAGGGACCGTAAAGGTCATCCAGTCCCACCCCGCTTTCAGGAGCAGGGACACCTTCCACTATCCCAGGTTGCTCCAAGCCCCATCCAACCTGGCCTTGGACACTTCCAGGGATGGGGTATCCACAAATTCTCTGGGCAACGTGTGCCAGGGCCTCACCACTCTCACAGGGAAGAATTTCTTCCTAAAATCCAATCTAAACCAACTCTCTTTCAGTTTGATTCGAATCCCCCTTGTCCTATCACCACATGCCCTTGTCAAAAGTCTCTCTACAAGCAACTGCAGGGCAACATCAGCCTTGTTACTGCTCTGTTTCAATGATCCTGATTGTTATTAATGATAATAACAGCACTTAAAGGTCCTAATCAGAACCTGCACTGGGATGGTTCCTGACTGAAACACCTCTTACACCTCCCTGTTCTTTTGTAAAACTGTAGGAAGGTGTAATTAATTCTGACATCAAGAAAGCTCCTTCTTGTTATTTTCCCAACTCTTACCCTCCCAAATTTTTCCTTTCCCAAACAATATGTGAGATTAGCCCTTAATTTTCTGCATTTTCATGCCTTTTCTCTAAGCACCAAAAAAGCTGCTGCTCCCTTAAAATTCTAATTCAACACCAGAAATTTTTGATTTTGTCAACTTTTATAAATTACTGCCCAAATATTTCAGCACCCACTTGATTTGTGTAATCCTATCAATTTTATTCAGGTTTAAGCCCCGTGAGTTATAAAACCGAGGCCTGTGATGTGCTGTAAATTTGAAAGCCCATGAAACATTTGTGCCCAATTTAAGAGCACGATAAAAGATCAAAACACTTTGCTGTGCTGGGAACTCTTGAAAGCCGTGCAAAATCCACTCAGTTATGAAAGCAGTGGATGGAGAAATTACGTATAAGTTGTAATTCTGAATATATGGGGGGAGACATCATTCAAAGGTAGAGAAAGTGCCTTGTAAAATTGCCAGAGTTTATCAAGTTGTGACATTTGGCTGTCAGAGTCCTCTTGGCTACTGAAAATACTGTGTAATTCAGCATCTCCAAGCACCAGCTGATGCAGGGAATGAGCTCTGTAGCTGCTGGTGGAATACAACAACCAAGTTAATGGCCCTGAATCCAGCAGAGCTCCTGTTGAGGGAGGACTGGGAAACCTAATGGATCTGTGTCAGAGATGCTCCCAGGCTGTTGTGGCTGGGAGTGTCTTAGACAAAATTCATTAAACAAGCCCTGCCATCGTGTCAAGAGGTGCAGAAAGAACTCCCTTGCTTTTTAAACTCCCTCTCAGAGAGGAGTCTGGGTGTGGCTGAATCCAATCCCAGGCTTGGATTACGTCAATGGTTTAAATTTAAGGAATTACAGAGGTGTGATTGAACCACTTTTGTCCCCCAGGTTTTAAAGATTGGCAAAATGAGAATATTTATATAAAATGAATCACTTATTATGATCAGAGAAAGACCTTAATGAGAATTATTTGCTCCACCATATAAACACTACAACTACTAGTAGTATAGTATAAGATAGGACAGTGCACTATATTGAAGCAGTTATTGGAACAATTATATTAATGCTGGCAAAAGGAAATAATTATTAAGTAGAGATTTGATGTAATCACCCAGACCAACTCTCATGGGGAGATCTCTTTCTCTCAGCCTCAAGAAGTATCTTTGGAGGGTGTCCCCAGCCAAGGGAGGAATCTCCACACACCCCCCCAGAAGGGTTATGTCAGAAGAACCTGACTCCATGAGAGGAGACTGAGCTTTTATAAAGTGATTGACTGCCAGTCACAAATTTACAGGCCAGCTACCAGCTTATCTGTCACCTCCAACTTCAAAAAGGAGGATGTGTGTTTGAATTTTGGTGAACCAGGCTGATTTTAGCATAATTCAACACCAAAACCAGCACCCTGGTGCCACCAGTAACTTCTCACAGAGAGCTTGCACTGTTTGCATTCTCTGATTTCAGGTCTTATCAGGGCGGGCCCTCCTGCCACACAGGTGGCCAGCAAAAGGAAAACACTCTGGATTTCCAATCTAAATGCCTGGCAGTCTGTTTGGTTGTGATCCTGACACCCAAAATGCCCAGCTTGTGGCACCCAAGGAATCACGTCAGCCCAAGCAGTGAAAACCATGTGTCACCCCATCACCTGAGCTGTGATTCCACCTTCCTCCCACCCAGCCCTGCTCTGCTGCTGCAAACTGATGTTCCCAGGAGCTGATGAGCATGTTTCAGGCAATCAGTCATTAGGAGCCTGTTTGCTTCCACTTGTGCTGCAGCTGAGTCTGGGAGCCTTGGGGAAACCCCCTCACTTGATTGCCACAGACTGCTGGGGTGTGGGGTGACCTTGCAAACCCTGTGGATCTACCTAAAAAGTGTGTAATCACTCTGCAGGCAAACTTCCTGAGCAATTTATTAGCAAACCCCTGAATATCTGTCGGTCCAAATTGCTTCATCTCCTTTTTCCATCTGGAAAATAAACAGGTTTTTTTGTTTGTTCGCTAAGGTAAAGCACACTTGACTCCTCGTGGCTCAACTGGGAAGCCAAACATCCCCTCTCCAATATTCCTGCTGTCATCTTCGTTGCCCCCACGGGTCTTCTCTCAGCCATCACCCATCCCTGGCAATTTTTCTGGGCTGTGAGCACTGAGCTAGGACAGATCCCTTGGCACAAGTGTGTGGAGTGTTTCCAATATACAAACCCCTGCAGTGGAAAGGAAAGGTCCTGCTGCGCTGCACATTCCCTGGGCAGAGAGCAAAGCTGGGGGGAAGATAAAGGGAGAACCTGGCAAAGTTTGAACAGAACTTCTTGTTACAAAATTTAATCTTCCATGTCCCTCTGGATCCCATATATTTTGTTTTTTTAGTTCTGCTTCCAAAAGGTGCTGTTCAGCCCCATCTGTTTCGCAGTGTTTGTAGTGCCGAGCGCTGTGAACTGTATTTGCCTTCTCCTTTTTCTTGTTGTTTCTCCTTATAAAACCATCCATGGAAGAGGAAGAAAGGGGGAGGGATAACTCTTGGATTGCACTTGCTAAACCATTTCTAACTTCCTGGATTATCCTGGTCTCCAGGTATGGTTGCAGAGAGTCACAGGTTTCTGTGTCCTCTGTATCCCATGTCAGCTTTTGTATCCCGTGTCACCTTGTGTATCCCATGTCACCTTTACCAGCCTTGTGTGGGGCTGTTGGCAATTTTACCACTGTAAATACAGCTGAAGGATCAGCCCTGATGATGAATTGAATGCCAATGCTTTTTGGTTTTGGGAGAAGGGAATTGGCAGTCAAAGCACTCTGAGATCTTGTTTATTCGGAAGGGATTTAGCAACAATCACCCTTTTCTAATCCCGTGGGGCAAGAGCAGAGTTTCAGTGTTGCTGCCACGTACAAAGTACTTGTCCAGCATGGGATGTGCAGTAACAGACCCTCTACCCTCAGGGTACATTGAAAGAAAAAGAACACACTGCATTTCGCTTTTTAATAGGGTGAAGAGGTCAGAACCTGAGGAGATGGGGCTTCAGCTGGAAGAATGAGCAAGAAAACAAGAGGGGAAGTCTGAGCCAGAAAAACCCACCACAGAGTGGTGGATGGTATAGGCTGGGTACAAGTGTGCACCATATCCCTCCTCTGCTGGCTTGAGGTGGGCTCTGGGAAGGTGAAAAAGGCCTTCAGGAGATGTTATGGGTGGAGAAAGGACAAGTTTCCACCATTCCAGGACAAACACCTTGTGTGCTACAAGCAGCTGGCAGGGTGCAGGTACACAGAGAGACCTCACCTCCAGGACAGGTTTGCCTGTGATCTCGGGGCACTTTGGAGGATCACTGAAATCAGCTGCAGATGGAAGATGTGTAAAAAGGTGTGTAGGTTCCTCTGAGCCCAAGAAAGGACCAAAAAAAAGCAGTGAAACCATGAGATCTGTACGAAGAAGAAAGACTTTCCCTTTCCCCTCTTGCAGACGGTGTGTCTAAAATCGATGTGGCTCAGGCACGTCTGGGGACAAGGAGAAGGCAGGTCATCTACCTGACTCCAAGGTGCTGGGTACAGCCAGGCCCAGCCCAGCCAAGAAGGGATATATTTAATTCCCTTCCAGCACCTCATGTGTAGGGACCAGGGGAGAGAGAAGGGATCAGTTTACAAGACAGGGAAGAGGAGAAAAGCCCCTGCTGTGGACTTGAAAGCTTTAGCACCAGAAAGAGTGAGCCTTGGAGCACTACCCGAGCATAAGCTATTCCTACTTCTTCATTATTCTCTCTTTCCTTCATTTTCTTCCCTTTGATCTTGACTTGATGCTTCTGAGACTCGCATAATTTCACCCTTGGGCAAGAGGAACAGCTGCAAACCTTCTCTTTCCTTCCTGAAGACACAACCCGCAGGCAGTTTGCTGATTTGGGTGCCTGTGCGCTGGATCTGCCTTCCATCAGCAGGTCACCTCTGCTCTGGGTTTTTTTAGGGTTTTTCCAGGGAGATTGTCTCCAATGAAGTTGGCTCAGAGGACTGGGAATGATTACTCCAGAGTCTACTGCACACAGTGTCTTTATGATGCTGATGGCTGGCAAGTTTGGAGTCCATGGTCAAGCCTAGACGTGGTGTCCAAGGTTTAAGGTCCTGTCTCAGCTCATTTCTCATATTCCCTAACTATTTGCTGATGTCTTAGGGCAAAATAATCCATCAAGGTTATTTGTGTCTGAAATAAATTGAGTTTGAGAGGTGCTTCCATGCATTGCCGAGCTCATGGCAGCAAGGAAAGAAGCAGAGCTGAGGTATTTTGGTTCTGCAAGGCTCATGCTGTACATGACACACAGATTTCCATGAGATATTTCCAGAGTGATCTCTAGGAAGCACTGATACAGGTGGGTAAAGGCAGACTACAGGAATTCAGTCCCAGGATTATGTTGTGACTGTAAAATGAAATAACACTTATTGGCCTCACAGTTTTAGAAAGAGTTTTGGGGTTTTTTATCTCTTCACGTCACTGAGAAAGGGCAGAATGAGACTTTTTTTCTCAGCAAGGGGAAGTCACCAGCGAGACCAGGGAACAATTCTGGCTGAGCTGAGCTTGAAGGGTTAATGCTTGGCCTAAGCCAAGCCACAGATCCCAATAACAAGCTCAGCAGGCCTATGGGTAACTCCAAAACCTTCTTTGTCTCCAATCTTTTCCTGTTGACAGCATCTCTCCAGATTAGAACTTTGTGTGATTGAAGACAGTGGTTTCCTTTCCTTTGATGCCACTATTTTTAGCCACACTTTGTCCTCACTCCTCTGAGATGAAGATGCAGAGGGATTTCCACCCCATCACAAGGAAATACCTGCTGTTCTTAAAGAACCCAGAATCTAACCCTGAGAAAAGTGTCAGGAAAGAGTTCACCCTCCAAAAACTGTTCCTGGCTGCAGTTCTGGGACTAAGCAGATTACTCTGGAAGTTTAACTCATCCCACAGACTGAGCATTTGACATTCTTTCTGTGAATTACATCACATTGCTAATCAAATATATGTTAGTCACATGCTTTCCAGTGTTTCTGGGAACAGGATTTTTAGGCTCTGAATTGCTGTGAAAAGTGATGATGGTTAGTTCTGAATATTTTAATTATTGTTCTCGTTTCTGCCTCCCAATTGGACAGACTTTCTCTTTCTCTTTGCTGGTTTTGAGCACTGAAAAATACTGGCCAGGTGCCTGGAGCTGTGCATCCTTTCCTGTTGCAGGGGTGTATCCTGAAGATATTTCAAGGAGATATCAGCAATAGTACAAACATTTGAGTTAATGGAGAATCACTCTCAAGAAAGTTGACTAATTAAAAAAAAGGTTTTGAACAATGTTTTCAGTGCGAGAATTCCCACTCAGTTGCAACAGTGACTGAGGAAATATAATTTAAAACTCCAGATCTGTTATAAACTGGCAATGCAGGATAACTTACTATCAGCCCATACTTTAAAAAAAGTTGTTGCTTTTTTTTCTTTATCACTTTTATCTAGATTAAAATTGCAAATGCTGAAAGTGAAAACCTTGGCGGAGAATAGACTGTCCTAAAGATCTGAAGTCCAGACCTCAAGTTCTACCTCCTGATGAGTTCTAAGAGTGTGTCAGAACATGCCCAATATACCCTTCTTCATTCTAGTCAAGGTCTGCAGTGGTTTCATCAGAGATATCAAGCCTTTCTCCCAGAATATTTGCTCCCTGCTTCCAGGTATCCTTCCCATGGCAGAAGAGCTGGAAGATCTTTAAGATCCCTTCCAACCCAAATCATTCACTGGATGTTTTGGCTTTGTGATGACATCCTTTACTTTGTATGGCCTCCTTTAATCTGAAATAGTAACCATGGGGCATTCACAGCTCCCTTGAGCCTCTGGAATAGATTATCAAGGGCTTTCTTGGCATCTCCCTCACCCCAACACTGCTGAGGCCACTGTTGTGCAAACAGATTGTGTTGAAGACAACCAGATGTGAGCAGATAAAGGGGCCCAGGGAAACGTGGGCCACGTGTGTCTGATCTCTGAAAGACTTCAAGGATCTTCTCCAGCTCCCAGTGCAAAGAACAGTCACAGGCAGGCAGTGCCTCATGACATTCCTGGTGATCTAAGCTGGCTCAACTATCCAGGGAGGGCTGGGAAAAGTCAGCAGGGACACCTTCCACTATCCCAGGTTGCTCCAAGCCCCATCCAACCTGGCTTTGGACACTTCCAGGGACAGGGCAGCCACAGCTTCTCTGGGCAACCTGTGCCAGGGCCTCACCACCCTCACAGGAAATAAGTCTTCTTGATATTCTAATCTAAAACTCTGTTGGTTTGGAGACATTCCTCCTTGTTCTGTCACTCCATGCCCCTGTAAAACGTCCCTCTCCAGCTCTCTTGTACCACCTTTAGCTACTGGAAGGTTCTATGGGGTCTCCTTGGGCTTTTCCTTCTCTGGGCTGAACAATCCCGACTCTCTCAGCCTTTTCTCTAGGAAGACTGAAATCAGGAGCTGTCCAATACATCAGAGAGTCCAGAGGCATCGGGCGGAATCTGAAATCCCCCAAAATTTGAGAAAACATCATCCTACATCCAGATATATTCAGTCACCATGGAGAGGTTGGAGCTTCTGACATCCTTCCCAAATGAACCCTCAGCTGGGCCAGCTGCAAAAAGAGAGAAGGTTGAAACTCTTACCTTGAAACTCTTGGTTTTTAGGAACCAGAAGGCACCAGATGAGCACTCCTGTGTGCTCTGGGATGTCCTAGATCACGTCTCAGTGTCCTCCACGTGGGTTCCTGCAGCTTTCATGGCTCTCTTCCAACCCTTCCATCCCTCTCATAAGGGAAGATTCAACCCTTTCAGTCATCTGATGGAAACATCCCCCAGGCTTAGGGGTGGTCACAGGATGTACCTGGAGGTTCATCTGGACATTTTCTTGGCCAGATCCAGCAGGTTGGGTGTCCTTGTCTCTTTTCCAATGTCTCTTTTCATTTGCCATCCTCTTTTGTAGTTGAACGCAGCAAGTCAAAATTAAATTCAAAAATAAGCAACCTCCTTCCCACCCCTCTCATTCCCTATCTCAAAGGCAAACTGATTATTAGTTTGGTTTTTTTCTTTAAAGAGTAATGTAAGCTTTACAGGACCTCTACTGCCGGGCCACTGCAGATATTCCATTGACAACTCTAACTCCATTATCCTTCTGCTAATTGAAATTCTGTCCTAAGGAAAAAAAAAAAAAGGAAAAAATTCCGAAAGGGGAAGAAATAACAAGGCAAAAAAATAAACTCAGACACAACTCCCTAGGCCAGAAATCTAGAACAAAGTTTTATTCCTTCCCCTTACCCTCAACTTCCCAAAGGGGCAGAACTGCCAAATATTGCATGAGGTAATCTCAATAATTTAAGATTTTATTATATTAAATACATTTATTAAATAGTATTAATATTATTAATTAATCAATAATTAAGAACAAATTCATTCTGTATTTATTTTTCTCTTATGTAATATATATTATTATGCTTAATATATTATATACTACATATATTTAAATATATTATTGTATTTTGTTATATATTATATATTATATATTAATTTACTATTCATATAGAATTTATTCATTTAATAATAACTAATTATTTAAAATATAAATTATTGATTAAAAATAAATATTAATGTCTATTATTACATATTATTACATAATGATTCATTATCTCAAATATTATATTTACTATATACAATTTGTTATATTAAATTAAAGAAACTATTATATGTGAAAAACCTCAATGCTGGTCCAGGGCACAATCCAGTTTGCAAAGTATTTTTCCACTGGGATTCACCAAGACACTTGTTGATTTATTATGAGCTGGCTTTTTAAGTAATATTTGAGTCTTTTTAACCTATTTTTTTCCAGATGTTTTGCCTCATAACACCTCAAGATTTACTATGTGGCTCTCATTTGTTTGCCCAATCACTTTCTTTCTCTGTTTATATTTCCACCCTCTTTTTCCCTAAATTTTAGCATGTGTTTTTTTCAAATGTGGTTGCAGCAGAACCCTGCAGAATAAACCATTACTATAATTATCTCCATAAGACAGCTTGGAAAAACACTGGAGCCTCAAACGAGGAGCAGGAAGAGATTGGAGTTGGTCACATGAGGCAACTTTAGAAGATGGACAGAAACTAAACTCAAATCCAACCAAAAAGAAACCAAACGAAAAAAAACCAACCAACCAACCAAAAAAAAGAAAACACCAAAACAAAAAAACCCCAAATCAAACCAAACCAAATAAACAAAACAAAACAAAAAACCAAAACAAACAAAAAACCCCCACAACTTTAAAAAATCCAGCCCTCAAGGATTTCACCTGACTAAGAAAATGGAGACAACTCTTGCCCTCCTGGCTGGCCAAATTTGGAGAAAAATATGTAGGAGGGTATTTAAAAACAAATAATCAGAAAGTGTCTTTACCAGCTGTGGAAAACCTCCCTCCTCATGGAGCCCAGGAGAAACACCATTCCCGTTTCACTGACCAATAACTTGTTTTTCCATGAGAAATCTCTGAACCCCAGAACTATGTCACTGATTTAAAGCCCAAATATGACCCTACGTGGATTTTTGGCTGGTGAATTAACCTTCTCAGGGTGCTGTTTGCAGAGTCAGTAGCACAGGATACCCTCGAAATTTGTGCCACTTGTCAGGAAAAGCCATTCCAAGGGTTCTGGAGCTGCTGCTTAAGTCGGAGCACCACAAACCCTTTGGCCTTTCAGCTTTGAACTCACATAAACATTTAAGCCTAAATAAAAAAAATTTGGTATGGTTTGACATTAGTACAACTCCCTCCTGACTTAAAGGGAGCTTTTGATCATTTATATCCTAAAATACACGAAGGGTCACAAAAATGACAGAGAAAGAGCCACTGAAAAACAGT
The DNA here is from genome assembly GCF_001604755.1 of Lepidothrix coronata. Lineage (NCBI taxonomy): Eukaryota > Metazoa > Chordata > Aves > Passeriformes > Pipridae > Lepidothrix > Lepidothrix coronata. The sequence continues at coordinate 6,747,666 of NW_016690200.1, forward strand.
GTCCTGTCATTTCTCAAGCAGGGATGTCCAGCACTTCCAGGTCAGGCTTCCTGATCTACCACACCAAATTCCTAAATTCAGCAGGTTGTAAAAGTTCTGGTGGAAGGGGAAAAGGGGATATTGATATAATGTCAAGTGCTCCAGCCCAGTTTAATCTTATTTATTTAGCCTGACCAGCTGGTTTGTTAGAGAGGTGCTGTGATCTAACACGTCACCCAAGATTTGGGCCAGCACCTTCTAGTCCCAGCTTTGTTCCTGCCCCTAAGAAATCCTCCCTTTTTGTTCTCAGATTTACTTTTCTCTTGCTGAACTCATACTGAGGGTATTTTTTTATGTCTGCCAGCTTTAAATTCCAAGGGATCCACAGTCTGTTTATCATCCATTGAAGGCAATCTTTGGGAAACATGGACCACCTCCGAAGTCCAGGAAACCTAAAAAAGCCCACAAATAGAATCACTTAGTTTTATCTAACTTGTAAGGCTGAAATGTTCCAGACTGGCTTTCTGTTTTGCAGGCTGAATGTCTGCATGGAAATACCATAAAAAAATATAAAGGGGTGTCCCCAACCCCCCTTTGTCCCCTAAACCATCAAAGAATGCAATTAAGGGAAAATACCTTGTTTGGCCCAACTTGAAAGGAACCAGGGTATCCCTTTCATTGAGGAGGTTTAATGTGGGATAGATGTTTGATAGGGAATGGTTTGTGGATAAAAAACAGTGGGAAGAAGACTGAGTGGTGCTCTCACTCTCCAGGGTGAAGGGAAGGGGGTTGAATTCGAGTGGTTCACTGGTGGGTTGGTCTGTCAGACACCCACTGCTTTTATGTCTCTGTTAAGCAGGAAAGGAAGGAGAAATGAGATGAAAGGAAGAAGTAGTGATGGGTGGGGGAAGTGAGGAGACCTGGGTGAAGCCTGGAAGCACCATCCTGTGAAGATGGAAGAATGGCAGGAAAAAAGAATGGATTTACAGCCTGACACCCCCCCAGACGGCTCCTTGAGTTTGTCCTTCTCCAGACAAACAGACCCCACTGGAGTTACGGGGCTGTAATTCTATTTGTGGAGGGTGAACTGGAAGGGGGGGGTGGAGCCTGTGGGAGCTGTCTGGTGGTTTATGACCTCCCCAGAAGCCCTTGATGGAATTCCAGCCCCATAACTCACAGCTGCCTCTTCTGGATCCAATTCACCGGAGCCTCTGATGTGGTGGTTGGGACGGAGTTGGGTGTCGTGTCCTGCCCCTGCTGGGGAGTTCATCAAGCTGCCTTTGCTAATGCAAAGCAGGGTCGTTTCATGAGACAGTTTCCCTGGTTTCTTGAACTCTGGAGGTTTTTCATGTGGCTCTTCCCGGTGACACCAAGGGCTGTGAGATGCCCCTGGTGAGGGAAACCTCACTCAGGGCCTCAAGATCTAACTTAGGGCATGAGATCCAGCTCACTCCCAGGCCTCTAGACCTGCCCCATGACATTCCAAAGAAGAACAGGTTCTGTTGGTACCTCAGGGTCTGTATTTTGAGTTCATCCACCTGGACAAGACAGCACTTATAGGAACAGCTTGACACCAGTCAGTGGTGTCTGAGAGACCAAGCTGGGACGTCCTGGGATGTCTCACTTGCTCCAGTGGATACATTTCCCTCTGGCATCATCCAAAGCCTGTGCTTCAAAATTCAAATCTGACTTCAAAGACAACCACCAGCATTTCTTAGGGCTCATTCTCCTACCCCTACACACAAGCCCCAAACATCCCACTCTCACAGTCATAACAGACTGAATATTTAAAGCAACTCCCTTTCCAATATTTCATCACAAACATCTCCTGGTCCACCAGACCTTTTCCCAAAATGCCTTTTTTTTTGGCCTAACTGTGTATTTGGCCCCGTGAAGCCTCTGTGTCTTGGAGCTTATAGGACAGAGTCAGACTGGATGCATTAATTTCCATGAAGGTCAAAAAATCCATGATAGATGCTCTTCCCAAACTCTGCGTGGATGTTGTCTTGGAGAAGATTAGCTGGCACTGTCCAAAATTTTGCTGGGAGCAGCTAAACATGCCAGACAATTCAGCACAGTGCTTGATACTCCACCTTGGCCCTCTTTTATTTACTAGCACAGATGTGGCCAGGAAAAACCTGATGCCTGGTGATGTTCTCTGCTTGTCATGTTCCTGCCCACAAAATGTTTGTGTGTCATGGATTGTGACTAACTGGTGACCTGCTTGCCTGAGTTGTAGGAACAAGGGCTGCATCCCATATGGCATCCTGAAGGAAAGCTGGCCTGTGGAGAAGTCTTGGCATCGTGTTTGGTTTTGGGAGTTATAAGGTCAGCGAATGCATTTCCCATTAGATTTTATGAGAAGGCAGGAAATTCAAAGGAGCAAATAATAATAATAAAAATAAAACTGTCGTTCTCCTTTCAATTTTTTTTTTTCTTAGCTGAAGGCAAAAGAGCAAATTGATTCCTGCTTTCCTCCCAAATGCTTGCTGGTTGTGGGAACACACGGCACACCACAGCAAAGTTCAGGGCTCTGATGCACAGACAGCAAGAGACTTTTCCTAAAATAATCACAGCAAAAAAAGGTCATAGAAGAGCCACTGGTGGGATTCATCCCACCTGGATCTAGAAAGGCACAGCACAATCATCTGCAGCTGGGCCAGCTTCTCCCCGGGGTCAGCAAGAGGAAACAACTATTTACTTTTGTCATTCACTGATCTATGTTAGCCATGGAGGTTGTGATGAGGTGAAGTATATCCTGAAAGGCCCCATTTTTCACTGGAGGCTGTGCAAGGAGACAGGACAAAAACCACAGAAGAAAACAGGTAACTCCCCAGCAGGAGAAGAGGTGATTTTGCAGAGATCCTGCAACCTGTTCAGTGGAAGGTGTCTCTGACCATGGCAAAGGGGTTGGAATTGGATGATCTTTAAGGCTCCTTCCAACCCAAACCATTCTGTGATTCTATGAGTAAAACCTCATTGATCCCAGAATAATTTCCTTACCATGCCTTGTACTGGAACACCTTGAGACTGAAGCCAGCAGGTGATTCAGAGTTATGGTCCCCACCACTGTTACCACCTTGGAGAGGTGCCCCTGAGGCTGAACACAAGGAAGGGAGACATTCAGATCAGATTCCTTGTACAAGGGGTATCCAGAGGGCACTGGAGAGAGCTGATGCTGGAATTACACTGTGCTGAACCAGGAAAACCTCCAGGATGGGGACTGGTGAGGGGAACAGCTTAATAGGATGCAGGCAGCTGAACCTGTGAAGTGTCAGAAAGTGGGAAACTGGGAATAATAAAGGCAAATTGAATCCTCTCCAGGTTGCTGGAAATAGTCCTTCTCAGCTGACATCTGGGATTGCTTTGGGAAGCTGAGCTGCAGAAGAGTTCCCAGCTTTTCCCCGAGAGATAAAGGCCATCTCTGAGCTTTGCCCTGCCCTCCCACCTGCCAGGTTTTCGGGGGGCACTTGAGGGATATTATTTTCACAGGGGATGTCACAGGCCTGAGGCAAATGATCACCATTTCCTCAGTGGAGGAGCTGGAAGGAGGGAAGGACTGAGGTGCAGGAAGGGGCCATCACTTCCTGTGGACAGTGAAAGCAGGAAAGCTTTGAAAATCCCTTTTTCGTTTGAAAATCCCTCTTTTCCATAGCTTGAGGGTGGGAGAATCCAGCATGAACAGAGAAACACTAGGGGTCTTGGTGAAAAGCTGTGGCACTTGGGGACATGGTTCAGTCAAGTGGACTTGGCACCTGGGTAAAAGGTTGGACTCGATGATCTTAGAGGGTTTTTCCAACCTTAATAATGGGAAGGTGGCTTCTGCCTGCTTTATAAATAACTTGTTACCCTTGAATATCCAGCTTAATCCATTTGGGAGCTGAACAGAGGCATCTCAGAGGTTGAAACTGTGAGTAGTGGTTGGTGCCTCCAGCACAGTCGTGCTGCCTCTGTCATGCACATGTGACCACAAGCCAACAGGACCTGAGCCAAGGTCTCCCAGGCTCTCCAGAGTGTCCCAGTGAGCATCAAACTGATGCCCTGTCCTGTTGCAAGCACATCCATGTCAGAGGTTTTTCTCCTCACTCCTACTCCCTCAGCTTTCATTAAATCAACAGGGAAATTCTCCACCAGGCAGTAGCAAGGCCACACATGGGAGCCCCCTGAAGGCAAAGAGTTTGAGCTCACAGCTGACAACAGGGAGTTACCACAGCCTGGAGTCTGTTGGTTTGGCTGTGCTAAGTCATTGCAGCTCCATTTAGTGCTCGGAAGGGTGTTTTTGTGGGAATAGTTGGTGCTGTGTTGTTTCCCAGTCTTGGCACAGAAGGCAAGAGGAAAATCTGGCCCAGTATTTATCACATACAAGGTTTCGCTGCAGGGTCACAGTGTAGCTGCCCTGCTTTATGGATTCTCCCAAATATGCAATATGCTGTTGTATCCCATTGGAAAATCGGTGACTGGGCTGATTGGGATTGATCCTGGGCTGCAGAGACCTCAGCCTTGGCTCTGAGCTGCTGTGTAATTGCAGGCAGCTCGTTTCACCTCTTCATGCCTCAGTTTCCTCCCCACCTCTTCCTTTTCCTGTCTGGTCCCACAGCCATGGAAGCTGTTATTTCTACAGGGACACTCTCTCTGTTTATGGAATGTCTGGCAGAGGCACAGCCTAAAACTACTCCTGTGCAAATGTTAAGTACAACCACTTTGCCTGGAAGGAAGTTTTTAGTGAGATGTTTAATTTAGGTTTAAAAAAGGTCCTCCAAATCAAAAGGTTTCAGAACTTTTCTTTAGAGGTGTTTTTGGTTTTTACCCTAAATGCACTGATAATTCAGAAGGGCTGGAAATACCGAAGCACTTCTTTGCACACAAAATTTTCTACCATCTGTTCCTGTAACTCACCCTGATGACCCTGAGGGGTCTGATGGGTGATACTTGTGCAGGTAAAACACTTCTGTGAGTGACTGAGCTGCTGCTGGGATGTGTTGGCAGAGCAGTGGGAGTCCTTTTGGGTGACAAGGACTTTTCCTCTGCTGTGCCCCAGGGATTAGACAGACAGAGATGTCTTATTTCCATGGCTGGATAGGGTCAGTCTGTCCCTGTACATATGCTGGTCTCCTATAGGTACCCAGACACTTCATAAGTGGTATCAGACTGAAGCCAAAACTGTCAGAGCTTCATTTGACTCCTTTCCCTGTTCCAAATCCACTTTCTTGCTTCCTTTCCATGCTTTCCATTGGTCTGAGACTTGCAGAAAGGTGTTTGCTTTCCACAAGCCTTGTATTGGTTTGCAAATCCCATAAAACCCACCAATTCATTCTTCGGGGTGACAGAGCCCTTTGGAGCAGGGCAGGAGCTGCACCAGCTCTGGGCATGGAAACCCAGCTGTGTTTTCCTCTCTGCTGGCTGAAATGGAGGGCACAGCCTGACTGGGAGAAAGGAAACAGCGGGAAATGCCAGGGGAGGATGCAGAGAAGGTTGGTAAGGATGCCGGTGCCACATTCCCAACTCTTGGGATGGCAGTGAGGGGAAGAGCTTTGTCCCTGCTTTGTGGGGAGAGGGAGGCTGGTGCAGCACCAGCTGTGAGTCTGGGGGGGTGTGGGACACAGGGAGGATGCAGGGACAGTGTTGTCACCCTGTCTGCCTTGTCTCTTTGCTGTGAGACTGGGCAATTACTAAAGATGACATTTCCAGCAGTCCCATGTCCCCTTCCCACCTCCCACCCAGCTCTGCGTGTGTGAATTTGGCTTTTCCAGAGCAGGGCCAGTGAAAATCACCTGTGGGCCTTTGATCTCCAGTTTGCCTTGAGCAGAGGTGGCTCAGGTCAAGTTTCCTGTCCTTTGGGGGACACCAGGAGGTTGATACATTAAACCTGTGTCAGGGCACTGCAAACCCCACCTGAGCTTGGCCAAGCTCCTCATCAGTCCCAGGGAATCTGAACTCTGTTAACGATTTACTCCTTGCAACAGCCATTCCAAAGGCAGGATCATGTAAGATAATAATCATAAGTGGTTTGGGGGGTTTGCTTCTCCACCTCAAATTGCCTGTGACTCCTCCAAAACCTGGTGTGATGATTGCTGCTCTAATGTAATGGCCAAGGAGGCAGAGCCTGGCTCCCACCGAGGACTTTCCTTTCAAGATCCACAGGATATGGTTCCTTTAATAGCATCCCTGAATTCATAAGCTTGTCCATCACTTTCAAAATGCACAGCCAATGACAACTCAAAGAATGATGGAAAGGAACAAACTGTGTGGATCCCCCCTCTCCAAAACCGAATTTGAACAATCCAATAAATGTCTTTTTGTG
>NW_016690200.1:6754298-6759209 GCF_001604755.1 Lepidothrix coronata
TGAACAATCCAATAAATGTCTTTTTGTGTGGAAAGGAAGGGAAGGGAAGGTTTGGAAAGGGTTGGGAAGGTTTGGGAAGGTTTGGGAAGGGAAGGGAGAAGGAAGGAAGATCAAGAAATTAGGAAGGAAAATGCAAGGAAGAAGGAAAATAAGAAAGAAGAAAGGAAAGAAGGAAAGAAGGCAGGAAGGCAGGGTACACTCCCTGAGATGTGAGAGGGAAAGGGAAAAGTCGGGGTTGGTGATCAAAAAAGATTAAATAACATTAAGGGGAAAAAAAGAAGAAGGAAGGCAGGAGGAAAGAAGGAATTTTTTCACAACCCTTGTTGATATGAGCATGTTGATTCCCTATACCTTTGTATAAATAACTGGGATTTATCCAGTCTCATGCTTCCCTTTCTTTTGTATTCCCTTCCTCTGGCTCCATTTGGCCACAGGAAGCAGCAATCACAGCCTGGGGCATTTTTATTTCTTTATTTTTTTTAATAAACTTTATTCTATATTACAAATAGTTTTTTTTTTCCTTTTTTTTTTTTTTTTTTTTGTTCTGGACTGCAAAATAGGAATGCCTTATATTTACATACACAGGTATACAATTAATTATAACAAAGGTACAGAAGCTTTGCCTTTACCAAGTAACAACGGGATTCCAATTTAAATAGTATAGATTTTATTTAATTTTTTTTCTTTAACTAGGATCAATTCAAAAGAAAATCAAACCAACAACAACAACAACCTAAGAAAAAGGATCCCAACCTCCTTTCTAATGCTGTCTTGACATCTCTTTGAGGCTGTTAGTAACACTGAAGTGAAAGGATATGTCTTTCCATTGATTTTGGATTTAAGGTGGAAGCTTTAGCAAAACAGAGGATGAGACTTCTGGGCTCATGTATGTCCAAGACACAGGGTCAGACACAAGGAAGGGCCTGTCTTGTGACTTTAAATAATCCAGTTGCCTCTCAAATCCTTGGGGAAAAACACTGGGAACATTTAGCTAGCACCTAATCTCTCTGCTTCCTTACCCCACTCTGGGCTGGCAAGTGGAATTTCTCCAGGGAACGGAGAAAGAGCAGCATAGATATTTTAAATAACACTAAGTTTCTCTTAAGATACTTCAGAAAGGACTCCAAGCTTGGACATGTGCCTTGATTTCTCCAACTGGCTCTTGTGCCTCAGTCTATCCCACAGTGAACAGCAGCCTCTCCACTGGGAAATTCCCAGTCTGGGAAATGCCAGACCACACCAGCAAGAGAAGGGAATGCTGAAAGAGCCTAAATGTCCTGCTTTTCCCTCTGTTTTCCACACCCAGCTTTGCTTTACTGAGCTTCCCTGCGTGCTGCTCTCTGCTGTGAGCGTCTCTGAGGTGATTTGTTTCCAAGCAGAAAGAATTTCTTGAGGTAAACTCTCCATTTTTAGAACAGAAGATTAAAAAAAAAACAAACAAAACCAAACAGGCAAACAATGAACAAACGACGACGACAACAGAAATCACACACGTGACAGGTTGATTAGACTAAGCAGCTTTAAAACTTCAATGGGTTTTTGGTGGGTTTATTTTTCCAAGTGTAAATCCTTTTCTTTTTTTTGCCTTTTTTTTTTTTTACTTTTGACATCTCTCTGCAAATTAATTTTTTGCTGTAAGCCTGTGTCTCCTTGGGTGCTTCTCTAAGGGTGTAGTGAACTGAGCCATCCCAAATAAACATGGTTGACAAGCTCCATTTTCAAAGCATTCTCCTCAAAACAGTTATTCCCTGTAAGACAACACTTTTTTTTTTTTTTTTTTTGAGAAAGGGGCTTTGCACAGTGTCAGGGGTGAGGGAAAACTGCAGGAGTCTGTGGATCAAACAATACTTTTAAATGGGAGCTGCAAATCAGGAAAAGTCAGGCTGGGAATGACCAGAAGGTTGAGGTTCACACCATGAGGCTGAAGTTCACGTGTTTCATCAGACCAAGACTGGATGGGAAGAGTTAGGATATCCCAAAACCTCCACCTGCCCTGGAGGACAACTTACTAGTCATCAGATGCACAGAGCAAATTGTCCTGGAATCACTAAGGCTCTGTGGGTGGTTTTAGGTTGCCCAGAGAAGCTGTGGATGCTCCACCCCGGAAGTGTTCAAGGCCAGGTTGGACAGAGCTTGGAGCAACCTGGGATAGTGGAAGGTGTCCCTGCCCATGGCAGAGGGTTGGAATTAGATGGTATTTAAGGTCCCTTCCAATCCAAACCATTCCATAATTCTATGCCATTACTTCTTTACCCAACAGCTGCCCTGGTGAGGTGTCTGCCAACACAGGAACACAATCTGCTCTGATCATAAATGATCATAACTCCCTGGTTTGGGGAAAGAGATCCATTCCTGGGCTCCCCTGCTCATCCCGGGGGGGGGGTGGTTCTCAGAATCTCAGAGGTTTAAACAACACTGATTTGAGAGCTGAATTTTTATATTCTTATCCTCATTCAAGAGTGAGGGATAAGGAAACTGGGCTCCTGGATGCAATTTTTGGTGAGCCGCCCAAAACCCGCACGAACTGGTCACAACACAACGAACATTTCCACGCAGTGCTCTCTGTCTGGCCTCTGTAGCTCAGGGCTGAAGCAGGGAGGAGAAAGGGACCAAACCCACCTTGGTGGGACTGCTGGGGTTCCAGTAAAGTGCTCATCTGGTCCCATCAGCAATGATCACCACAGAAAGCAACAGATTCCTACGGAGGAGCAAACCTCTTACACACTAGAGCTACCTCGGGAATTTGGGAAGGAGGATCAGTTTTCCTCCTCTCCCTCATTCCTTCTACAGCATCAAGAAATGTGTCCACACTATCAGATGACTCTGCTTCATGAGTAATTCCTTTGCAGGCTGCTGGGAAGGGTGAAGCAGGACTTGTTTTACTGAAGCCCAGGTGATATGAGAGAATAGTCCTGGTCATCTCCAACAGGCCAGACTTTTCTTTTTGGTCTGAGATTGCCTTTGGACTTAAGGACTTCCATTCCTGGAAGTGTTCAAGACTAGGTTGGACAGAGCTTTGAGAAACCTGGTCTAGTGGAAGGTGTCCCTACCCATGGCAAGGGGGTGGAACAAGATGAGTTTTAAGGCCCCTTCCAACCCAAACCATTCTATGAATTTTAAGTGTCTCTTGTTCAAACACAAATGTATGTCCCACTAAGAAAAGCTCTTCACTAAAGCCTTGGGGAAGGACAGACCTACATTTCGTGTTTTGACTTACTTCTAAACAACTTCTCTCTTGATATCAGCTGTTCTGTGCTCGGGTTGTTACCTCACATGCACCCCAGACTTAGAAGGAACTTGTAATACTTATGTTGGCTGACTCAGCACTGAGACTGACCACTGCACTCTTCAGATTTTATCTATCAGTTTTCAACAGCATTATTAAAAATAATGACAATTATGTGATTTACTTGGTCTCTTTCCCTTCCTGGTAAACAGTTTCTGGGGGTTAATGCACGAGATCTGCAAACTTTGGTAATTGCTTTTCAATCAAAGCAAATACCAAAAAAAATTGTGCTGGTAAATCTTCATGAATTCATAATTTTTATGGTCTTCAGTGTCAAAGAGGTGAGACAAGACAACTGCAGGGGGAAAACGAAGTCCTCCTACCTACTGGAGCAAGGCTGGTCTATGCTGGGTTGGACCGAACCTTCAGAAATGTTCAGGACAGAATGAAGAGTGAGAAGGACTGAGGAATGTTTTAACATTTGGACTCCGTGACCTTAGAGGTCTTTTCCGACCTAAATGATCTTAGGGGTCTTTTCCAACCTAAATGATTCTATGATTCTGTGTTGGGAGAGGAAGGTGACCTTGAGTGGCTGCATTTCTCCTTCTCCATCGTTCTCCTGTGCTGTGTGTTCGAGAGCAAACAATCTCTAACACCTCCTTCCAGACACACCCAACTTTTCCCACACTGTTTCCTGGTGTTTCCTGGTGTTGCCTGGAAGGCTCAGTCTGCAAAAGCACATGGCATGATGGATTGTGTCTCAGATCACTGTGGCACTGACAGGTGACCACACTCACAGGGAGGACACGACGTGACTGCAGAGGGATTGTTCACCTTTTCTTCCTCTAAACCAGGCACAAAGCCCCAGAGCAAACCCTGCAGTGGAGAAATAGTCTTGGCTCTCTCAGTAGAACCTCAGAGAATCTCCATGAATTCCCTTTCCCCATTTCTGATGGAGCTGAAAGTGTCAGCAATAATTATTTGACTGCAGTGTTCGAGAAACACCCATGAAGATCAGCCTGTCATATTCTGGATATTCAGAGCCTGTTCATTGACTTCTAGGAATATTGGCTCCAGTTCTCTCCATGTGGCTTGAAAAACAGGGTGGAATAATACCAATTTATCAGGGAAGTTTTGGTCAAGTGTGGAAAGGGAGGTGGGGGAAAAGAAATCAAAGGAAAAGAACTTATCCGTGTTGTAGTAGGGCTCATTCTTCTGCTTGTGTCTTTGTTTTTAGTTGTATTTTACATGCACTTAAAAAATAGTTAAGCTCAACAGGTGAGGCTGGGAAGAAAGATGCCAAGACCTCTCATAGACTGGGGGATGCTGGGACAGTGGTTGGAAATGGGAAGGGCACTGAAGGGGACAGGGGAGGAAGCCCACGCATTTACATCACAATTCTGGCACATTTTCCAAGCAAAAAGCCAAAACCAGCTCAAACACCAAATAAAGAGAAACAGAAAGAAGGAAAAAAATAATAAGGAGGAGATGAAAGAGAAGCAAAATGCAGATTTTCTTTCAAATCCTGGGCATGGGGGAAAGAAGAGGGTGGAGAGAAAGCAGAAATGCCTAAATGGGAACTTGGGAAGGGTTAAGGCACCAATCTCGTGGTGCTTCCCATTCCCTTTAAGTGTTTCATTCTCAGTGTCTCTGAGGTGTTCAAGTTTTTCTCGAAAAATATATAT
>NW_016690200.1:6759583-6803293 GCF_001604755.1 Lepidothrix coronata
TGTTTGTCAAAACCTTTGGTTTCTTCTCCTTTTTTTTTTTTTTTTAAATTTTAATTTTTTCCCTTTTTTTTTTTTTTAACGTACTTATAAAAAAATATCGTGTTTGTGTCGTTGTTGTTGTCACTTCCTTACCACTGGCTCTGGTGGGAATTCCAAGCCCACTTTCACAGCCATAATCAATGGATCTGGAACATGCGCCGACGTCGCCGAATGGAGCAAAAAAACCGTGGCAGAACCAAGCAAACCCAAACCATCCCCTGTGCACAGGCCTCTTAAAGATGCTGAGATGTCCATAAGGTGCATGATGAGTCCATCAGCTCAGCAATCCAACAGAAAGCAAGCAAAATTAAAAGGGGAGGAACACACACGCGCGCACACAGATACACACACACACACACACACACACACACACACACACACAAAATAAGAATAATCAGAATCAAGAGAGAAATGTCTGGGGTTTTAAAACCAAGACGTGTCCCTAAGTTTGCTGTTTCAATGTGAATTTTGTGATGTTCTCCCCACAGACACATCCAGCTTGGGACTGCTGTCGGAAATGGTTTTTGGAAACACTTGCCTATGTGTGTATCTGCTTGGCTGAGGGAAACCTGCTCGCTGACTGACCCCTGTTTGCACCCCACCCCCCCCAATTTTCCATGCACTCGTGGTCTGTCACTCTGAGGAGGCTCTGGTTGGACAGCAAAAGGCATCAATAAACCCAAATGTACTCATTCTCCAACCAATTTACACACCCTGTCTTTACCCCTTTCTCCCTCCAGGTGCAAAGCAGACTCAGGCTGGAGCTCTGAGGATGATGAGGTGGACGTGGGCTGATTCTCCAGCCACTCCTCCATCTGGGAGTGAGCTCTGTTGGTTTCTGGGGAGGTGAATGCAGACCCAGCTCTTGCCTCCACGGTACAAGGTTCTCCATGCCCTGAGGGTCTCTAACCATGGTGTTATCCAGGCTGTGTGAACAGAACAGCCAAAGGCAGGGGAGATGGAGGAGTTCACTCCTCTTTGGTTGGCCATGAAACAGGTTGAGACGTTGTTCTGGAGGAGCTGAGCAGAGGATGGGACAGGGTGATCACCTACAATTGTCCTGCGGTGTCAGTGATCTCTGAAGGGGTAAGAGGTGCAAAGAGAGATAAAATCCTTCAGCAAGGCCTGTTGGTTCCAGAGGTGGACAGGAGGAAAGGCCGGGAATTGGCATTAAAAGGCAGATGGGCTTCAGAGAGACCTCCAGAAGACCAGCACTTCAGCTGCAGGTAGAAGAATTTTTTTGCACTGTTTCATTTGGATTTCCTCCAAGATTTTTTCACGTGTGGTGAAATTTCCTCTTAGGAGTGGCTTGGAAGGAAGGTTTTACCATCAGTCCTGTGCACCACCTTGGTTCCTGGCAAACCCTTCAGCGTCCTTCTGATATTCCACCAGGAGAAAACAACACCTTTGTTCCAGTTGAGGAAACAAAATGGAAAGAATTAACAGCTTAAAAAAAAAAAAAGTCTCTCTAGGTGGTTTGTTGTTTTTTTGTTTTTGTTTTTGTTTTTTTTTTTGAGGATGGAACAAAATGAGACCTGTGGCTCTTGCTTTCCAAGCTGAGGTGGGAACAAGGGAGATGCTGTGCTGTCCATTGCCAGAAGGAGCAGAACCACCACTGACAGGAGGCCACTGAGCAGAGAGAGCATTTTTGCCGCAGTGCTACGACCAACAGGACACAACGGGAAAGACGGAGGGGGACACGTGTCTCTTGGAAAAATAAGAATAACCATATGAAACACATGGGCAGGGGAGGGTTGGTCTCCTCCTCCCCTCTTGACCCTTTCCCTGCCCCAAGGGAGAAGCTACACCAGGCAGGTCAGAGCCACAGTGGTCCCACCCTGGCGTTTTCTGGGGAGCCTTGGGGTTCCTCTCCTGGTGGGTCACTCAGGAGATAGAGTTGTGATGGCTCTGCAGGAGAGGAGCTGGATTTGCTCTGCCCTCCAGGATCCCTGCAGGCACCTGCCTTCCCCTTGGGGAGACTTTGAGTAATACTGAGTTCATTTCCATGTCCACTCCAGGGGCTAAAGCCCTTGGAGGGCAGTTAAAGCAGCATGACAGAAGTTACCTCCCAATTTCGCCTCTGCAGAGTGATGATGAGATGCTGGGGGAGGGTTTGTGGGGGGTGGTTTTTTGTGTGTTTAATAGTTTTTCTCTAGGGTGAAGGCAGAGGGGAAGCTGTGAAAAGGAGAGCTCCACCTGAATGTCTCCACGGCCCCAGAGCCAAGATTCCTCTGCAGTCTTTTCCTTTAACCCCTGGGGCTCTGTCACTTCGTCCATAGATTTGGAAAGAGAGAGAAATGAGGGAGAGAAAGAGAGAGAGAATGAGAGAGAGAGAGGAGCTGTGTGGGTGACTCTGCTTACAGCCCATCAAAACTTGCACTTGGTAAAGATGATGATCTTGAGTGAGGCACGACTTGGTTTATCCCTCCCAGGGTGGCCCTGGCAGGACAGTTCTCAGCTGTCTATGCTCATGAGGGTTATGACTTGTTCAAGTTTGTAGGCAAGCTTCTGTTTCCCAGCCTGGTCGTCTTGATCGAGGGCTCCGAGAATCTGGAAAAGGAAAGAGGAAAAAGTGATAGGGTTTATTTTTTTTCCCCCAAACAACTGAGTCCAGCATCTTATAGCAGCAAATGAGGATTAGCTTTCTCTAAGGTAAGTCCCAGGCTTAGCTTAGATCATGCAAAGCAGGTCAGTCGGCCAGCAGGGAACTAGGCAGGCAGTTTGGGCTTGATCTCACTAAATACAGACCTTTAGATTTCAACCAGTCAAACAGATTCTTGTCTTGGAGATCAGTTATTTAATAGCTTTATTCATCACCTGGCCATGCCACTTGACATGCCCTAAAGGGTCTCAGCTGGCCTTCAATGCATAGAACCGTGCTGGACACCTTAAAGTCTGTGTCATGCCTGCTGGACCATTCTTGGGTGCTTTAGGGTATCTGGAATGGCATTGGCCACATGTTCGTAAACAAATTCTGGCCACATGTTCTTAAACCACTTCTGGCCACATGAGATGCAGAGCTCATGCAGGGCTCCTCTGCACCAAGTAGACCATTATCTACTGCAAGCCAGCTAAACCTGATTGACCAATAGCAGGAGATAAAAACAACAGTGATCCAGACAGAAGAGTGCTGCGGAGACCGAAAATCTCAGACCTTCCCTTTTACAGGCCCCAAGCCTTGCTTCTCATCCCATAAACCCATCACCCCCCCTAGCCAGGATGAAGATAGGCATCTGTGATACATGGGTGGGCTGTGCCATGGTCCCTCAGAACCTCTCCAAGGCTCTCACCTCCTCGCTGTACTTGCCCACATAGGAGTAGATCTCTGAGAGCGCGCTCATGGTGTTGAACTCGTTCATGTGCATGCGGGACTGCTCAGCCAGGTAGGCATTCATGTCCTGGTCACTGATGGCTGGCATTTTGGCAATGTCTGAGTAGTACCTGGGAGAGAGAAATACAGGGGTTGTTTGAGGGGAGAGAGAATTTCAACTCGTCAAGAGACGAAATTCGCCCACAATAAAGAGAAAAACCACACTTTGCAGTTTGGGCTCTGCTGGTGTATCAGTGAAATACCTGGTCATGAAATACCTGGTCATGCCTTTTACAGCAAGGCAGATGACTTAGAGAAATCAAACACTGTTGAAGCATTGATCCTGAGCACCAGGCATGTGTTGTATTCACTCCATCCCAAGCTGAGATTGAAGTCCCAAAGAGCATCCTGGGGACGTTTTCCACGCCATCAGAGAAGCAGGAGGAGAAGGGAATGCTGGATTCCTTCATCTGGCCTTCAAGGACTTTGAGCCCTGCCTCTAGTCCCACAGAGAAGCCCCACTGAGGGCTCAGCGTTTCACTCCCATAAACAAAAAAGAAACCAAAAAAAACCAACACACACAAAAAAAAAAAAAACAACAAAAAACCCCCCTTGATTCTTGCTTGTGCCATTCACACAAGTACATCTGCCCACACTGCTGACATCACCCATCTCCACCACTCAATCCAGTCTACCCAGCAACTCTTCTGCTGCTCAGCATCCCCATTTTGCCCCACATTTTAAGGTGATGTTTCTGGTAACAGCCTTCAACCCTCACATCCCCACTGTGACTGGGGGAAATCTGCTTTCCTTAGCAATCAACGCCATTCCACCTGTGCTCAAGAGGTCTGGGGTTTTATCCATAGGATTTGGATCCCCCAGAACAGTTGCCCAACAGGCCTCATGTGCAGAGTGATGTCTCTTTAAGGAAGTTGCTATTTTTGATGTCCTTCCTCTCCAGGGTAAGGCAGGTCTTGGAGGACAAGGTTTGCAGAAGGTAATCAGTCACTGTCATTTGCAGCTGTGCTCCGCTGTCAACTGGTTAATTAGACTCCATCATTTACATTTTTAATTTCTGCAATTTGACATTTTGTGCACAAGGAAAAAAAAAAAGAAAGAAAGAAAAAAAAAAAAGCTGCATCAATCCACGATTTTATAATTAGGAGGCAGAGGGGACAGGGAGCCAAAAGAGCTGACAGGTGTCCTGTAAACAGCACTGAGACACACCTGCTGAGATGGAGCCTGTTTTCCACTGCAGAGAAATTGGACATTGAAGTGCTGTATGCTAAGATTCTTCATGCAGATGAGAGGGAAAATACTCTATGATAGAGTGGGGTGAGCAGCTGCTGGAGCCTCCTGTGAAAGGCAGCACAGAGCAAGAGCACAGGGGGAAACCCCTCCACATCCAGCTTTGCAAAGTCTGGTTTTGTGCCCTGCAGTCCCATCCTGGTTTACTGCAACTGGTCTCAGTTGCTATCCTGGTTTTGGTGGTGGGATGCTGATGTAACCCTTGGGAGATGAAGGCACATGAGGCAGATTTTCTTCTCCCAGCTCTATGCAAAGTCCTCTTACCTGACTCCTTCCAGAGCCAGACTCTGGTTCATCATAAAAGCTCATGCAAACCTCATTAATTTTACTGCAACTTCCAGCAGGCACAAAAGCATTACTCTCTCTGGAGTTCTGGCATCTTGTCTGCTGGGCTCAGGAGCAGCCAAAAATGCCAGTCTAACTCAGTCCCATGGTCTAAATATTGCTCACTCCCAGTACTCCGAGTCTGGGCTTGGTTTTACTTTACACTGTCTAACCCTTCATCCCCAGGCACACCTGAAGAGCTGCCTGGGAGTAAAGCAGGCATTTAGAGATGCCAAGAGGACCTTCCCTGAGAAATTACCTCCAGGAGGAGATGGTGAGCAGGATGAATGAATATTTCTAGACCTTTACTACTTCCATAAAAACTCAAACAAGTCTCAGCATCAGCTGCTGGCCAAAATCAGATCTGTGCTACCTGGACAAGAGTGTCAGGAACTGGTGCCATCCGTGACATTGCTGAGGAAACAAGGAATCCTATGGCCAAAAAGCAAGGTGCACCTGGGCATCCAAAAAAAAAACCCCTACATCCACATGCAACCAGCACAGTTGACAGACTCGTGGGGAAAACAGGCTGCAGTGCAGTGAAATGCATTGATTTATGGTGCCTCAGAAGAGCCCATGGTGAAGAGCCCATGGAGAAGAGCCCAGCTCCTCATGAATACTGACTGGCACCCTCCTGTTGGGTGAAATGAGAAGGGAAGGGGATTAAATCACAGCAAAAATAAACGAGGCAGGTGGAGGAAAGCAGAGGTGCCAGTCTGGCTCTGACAACCAGTCGAAATGTTCCCTTTCCTCTCTTGTTCAGCTGTCATCAAATGGTGGCAGGGTGGTGGGTGTAGGGACAGGCTGCTCCCAAAAAGCAGAGCACAGACACTTATCATCTGCTTCTCCAAGTTTCTCCTGTTTCCCCTCCACCTGGTAGCAGCAGCCTCTTGAGTCTGTGACTCACGAGGGTCTGAAAGCTCCCTATCCCTTTCCCGCCCTTCAGAGATCATTTTCCAGCATCACAACACTTCCATGACTCATCTGAGCAAGGAAAAGCTACAGGAAACAATCCCTGGAGAGAGGGATGGGATGCACAGATCTGAGCTTCAAGAATCAGAGTTTCAGGGCCTGGAGGCCTCTGTGGCCATGACAGACTCTCCAGCTGTGATCTCAGTGTTCTGGGTTCACGGGCCATTACCCACCATCAGACCAAAGTGTCCTGGTCCCCAGACTCAATTCCCTGGCATCACACACCTGAGCAGTCATTTCCCATTAAGGCTGCACGCCAAGATATCGTGGGAATGTGTTTTGTGGCAAAAATAAAAGAAGAAGAAGGGGGGAAAAAAAAGCATGTATCAATAACCAAACCTATCTGAGGGAGAAGACATAACATCCTTCCACCTGAATTCTGCAGTGGCCCAATGACTTATTTACAGAGAAGAGTTTCTAATGAAGCCATCATTGCACTCTCTAAAGAAATGATGGATGTGTATGTTAAAGCAGCCTAGCAGGGGGATGACAACATCCCTGCTGAGTCTTTATTTACCTTCTATTTGAGCCAGGATCCTCAGAGGCACTTAGGGCCTCTCTGCCATTTGCATCCCCCTAATGCAAAAGCTGTCACCAAACCCCAGAGGTCCTTGCATTTGCACTGCTGGAATTTGCAGTCTGTGTGTCTTTGTGCTGCTTCCCTCAGACCCTGCAGCTGACAGCTCCCCCTCACACCAGAGCAGAGCTGTGAGGTAATTCCAGGGGGAATGGGATGCTCTGTCACCGGTGAGCAACACCAAGGTGAGGGCTCAGATCTCACCTGAGACCTGGACAGGTCGTTGGCTCACACTTCCAAAGCCAGCAGGAGGCTGGGAACACAAGACTAAACCAGACTCCCTCTGAATGAGACAGAAAGGTGGCAAAGCAGCAAATTCACCTTAACCTGCACCCAAAGGGTCAGAGTGAGAGTCTGAAGTAGAAGACAGTGACTACTTGGTCAGATGTGCATCACTTGCTGCTGCTCCCCTTCTCCAGTTTTGGTTACCTCCAATGGATTCTTTCTCAGCTGTTTCCAAAAAATCCTGAGCCAGAAATCAAAAGATCCAGCCTTATGTGTTCGAGTTTCCTCTGAGTCCCAGGAACGGCCTCCATTCTTACCTCAGGGTTGTTTATCCTCTGATATGACAGGAAATTTGTTCATTAGATTTCAGAAGCAATAAAAGTAATGAGGAACTGGGGTAAATCCATCATTCCAGCACATCATCAGCTCAGATGGAGGATGTGAGGGTAACCAGGCCTTGGGATGTGACCTCACAGGTATCATTTTAGCACAGCAACTCACCCCAGCCTGGCTTGGAGTGGAGAGCCCATAAGACCATCCAGTGCCGCTGAAATACGGAGAAGGATTTGGGATGCACCAGTATAGAGTTCTAAAGAATAATTGTTCTTTTTTGTTCCACAACCTCCTCTTTCCCTGAGTTGTCTTTGTTTTCTTTTGTTTTGCTTTGTTTTCCCAAGGAAAGCAATACAACAGCGACCTGGGAACACATCACAATGACCTGGGAATACATGTTTATCCAGGGGTAAATGCTCTTTCCTTCAGTACCAACCTAGAAAGGCTCCTTAGGGGAGCTGTTTCACCAGAAAAACTGTGCCTGCTGCCACTCAGTAACTCATTAACTCAACAAAAGAGAAGAGAAAAGCCATGTTGCCAGTGCTTCCTCTCCAGCCTGAAATTTTCCAGCCCAGCCCATGGTTTAGGCAGCTTAGCATGGAGCTAATTGCCTTCCAAAAGATCTTTTTGTCGTGGTTGTTGTTTGTCGCTGGGTTGGGACTGCGCTCATTAATAATCATTTTAGCATATGAAAAGCTTGTAACGAATCCATGAGCTGCAGACGGCAGAGCAATTACAGCAATCACATAATTAGGGTTATGCAATAGCCGGCTGTACCCAGACCACTGGAGGAGGAAAAGATGCTTGAAAGGGATATGGGGGACTGCTAAAGCAGGGAAGGGCTGATGGAAAGCTTGGGAACAACCTAGTGGCCAGCTTTTTTATGGGATGAAGTGAAGCAATGCAAGGACAGGCTGTCAGTTCTGGTTTTGACACAGAACGGCGGGTTTAGTTTCCTGGGAAGCATCTGAGCTGCTGGATGAGGCCCTGGCACAGACTGCCCAGGGAAACTGTGGATGCCTCATCCCTGGAAGTGTTCAAGGCCAGCTTGTACAGGGCTTGGAGCAACCTGGTCTAGTGGAAGGTGTCCTTGCCCATGGCAGGAGGCTGGAATGAGATGATCTTTAAGATCTCTTCCCACCCAAACCATTCCAGGATTCAGCCACAGTCAGCGACAGGACTGTAAGCCCAGACTGACCTTATTCCAAGGAGAGGTTTAGGCCAGTCTGTTGGACACTGGTTGGACTTTGGCAGTACTAGCATGACAGCTGAGCAAAAAGCATCCAAAATTAACTGAAGACCTGTCAGTACTTCCCGAGATTTGCCTTGAAGAGCTTTAGGGAATTTAGGGAACGATTCTGTCTGTGTATGCAAACCCTAGGTAAGGCAATGATTTTATTTTGCCTGTGCATGGCTTTTCCTGCTGCTTTTCAGCTCCGAATAAAGAGTGGAGAATTGATGGACAGCATTGATTAAATGGCTGAAGAGCGAATTGGTGCACAGGTAGTTTCTCTGGGAGGGAAAATCATCCAGCATCACCTCAGTGCAGAGGTTGTGTGGGGCTGTACCCTCGACAAGCAGATACATTTTCATCCTGCCTGCTGAAAACTGCACCATGTGAGAACAGCATGTTACTGTGAGGAGAAAACTTCAGGATTTTTTTTTTTTTTTGGAGATGAAAAGTAAAGAAAGACTAGTGAGCAGTCTTCAGATGCACCAAAACCTGCCCCAGAGAGGCAGGGAATGAGCTGCACCCCCCAGCCCCGGGGATGGGATGACGTGACCTGGCCTCTAATTACAGCCAGGAAGATTTTGGCTGGCCATGAGGGAAAACACTGGGATGGGAAGGACAGGGAAGCACAGGAATGGATTGCCTGAGGACAGCAGAGGCTCTGTTGCTGGAGGCCTTTAAGAAAGGGGTAGACAAGCACCTGTCAGGAAGGCTTTAGACAGAGCTGATCCTGCCCTGAGGCAGGAGCTGGTCAGGTTGACCTCCCGAGGCCCCTTCCAGCACTGTTTTTTTATTATCTCTGCTGACAACACCCCCTGCCTTGACCCTTGGTATGCAATAGTTTGAGCCTTCTTTCTGGCAGAGGAATGAGGCAGAGAGTCTGTGTTTTTTAAAGTAGAGCCAGGATTTGCACCTGTCATGTGATGCTCTTTTTTAAGGCCCTGGGAGTTTCTGTCTAAAACCTCAATAACTTACAAGGTTTGGGTGCATGAAACTTATAACCTTTATTGTATCAAACTAGTCCAATTGGTGTTTTTTTTTCCCTAAAGTTGGCTGCAAAGGGACCAACAGACATCAAGCACTGCACAGGTGGAGACCTTCTAGTGAATAGAGAGTCCTGAAACCACAAGCTGACACACCCTGTGGGTTAGATCATGAATTGGTACAGACTTGCTGTTTTGTGCATTCCAAACACACTCTCAAAGCATTTTCTAACAAGCCTAAGATTTGACATCTAGAGCTAATGGCATGTAAATCATAGGTGCCTCAGGAATCACAGAATCATAGGATGGTTTGGGTGGGAAGAGACCTTAAAAATCATCCAGTCCCATCCCCTGCCATGGGCAGGGACACGTTCCACTAAACCAGGTTGCTCCAAGCCCCATCCAACCTGGCCTTGGATACTTCCAGGGGTGGGGCAGCCATAGCTTCTCTGGGCAACCTGTGCCAGGGCCTCCCTACCCTCTGAGTAAAGAATTTCTTCCTAAGTTGTGCCTAAATCTCTCCCTTTTAGTTTAAAACCATCCCCCTTGCCCTATCACTATGTGCCTGTGCAAGGAAAAAACAAGTAGGTGAGACCATGGACACAGGACCTGGGTACCACCAGCTCAGTCAGGCAGTGTTTGCACCCAGGTTACCATGATAAAATGCAGGTGTTATAACTCTGAATCCCACATATCACTTCAAACTTCTTTTAGTCCTGATCCTGGCAGGCCTATTTTGAAATGGTCTTTGCTGGATGACTCTTAAGCTGTTAAGAATACTTGTAATGTCTCCACTGACTTTCAGTTTTTCTTTGAGGGGCTCTTTTCAATGCACAATTGGCAGCCAAAAGGAGACCAAGTCCCTGCAGGGGTGAGGAAAAAAAAGCACCAGTTCCTCTCCTTTCAGCACTACAGGTATTTTGGGCACCAGTGTGAAATGGAAATACTCTTGGGCTTCTGCTTTTTGTGCTCTGCCCCTTTCCAGTCTCCCACATCCCTGTCTCCATGCCAGGCTTCAGTAGGGAAACATCATATTGATTGTGATGCAGGCAATTAAATGGTGTTAATGAAGTTCAAACAAGTGTTATCATAAGCTTGGCAGCACGGAGAGAAATGAAAGGTCAGCCACAGCCCTTTGTCATCTTTTCAGTGTGGTGTTGAATGCTAATGAGACAGCCCCAATTAGAACAGGCTCCCCTTTGTATTGCTTGGGGATTGCATCAAATGCTCCCAAGTTCTCCAGATTTCCTGGCTCAAAGGGGACATTTGAAGTAAACTTGAAAAGATGCAGATCTGAAGCTGCTCTAATGTAAATTCAGCAAAGCCTATGGAGTTTTACCAGCTGAAGTCAAACGAGATTCTGCTCCACCGTTCCCATTCTTTTCCTCTTTTTTTTTTAAATATTTTTTTTTTCAATAGACTCATATAATGATAATTGAAAAGCCTCCACTTTGTTTTAGAACTGCAGCCTGGCTCTCCATGGCTTCAACAAAAGTCAAAGAGCCTGTCCCCATTTCCTGGGTTAGTTCTCCTGCCTCACCAGGATTGTTTCAGCAGGCAGAGTCCACCCCTGCTTCCAGTAGTGTTGTAAAGGACTATCACGGAATTATGGAATGGTTTGGGTTGGAAGGGACCTTCAAGGGTCATCTAGTCCCCCTGCAACGAGCAGGGACAGCTTCAACTAGACTTAAGTGAGGCACAATAATTTTTTTCTTGCTGTTGTCAGCAAATGCATTGCCTTGGATGATCACAGAAATGGACACTAAAACAACCAACCTCTCAGAATGTCATGGAAATTCTCAATATCCTTTATAGTTTTCCACGAAGGCGACATGGAATTGAAAAAATTGGTAATTTTTAAAACTTTTGTATTAGTAGTTGTCATGAATCCTAATTCTGAACCCAACACTTGAATCATCAAAAACAAGTAACTGAAAACACGAGAAAATCCTTCCAAGAGCCGGACAAATAAATAAAACCACTGAAGAAGATTCCTGATGGCCTTGCTATTGAAATCTTTTGGAATCAGATTTCCAGGTGACTCCTGCGTGGAAGTAGACCACTGGTCAGACCAGATTTTGTAGCTTTTCCCCTCTCAGTGTACATTCACAGCCTAAAGAGGTGGGAAAACACTGTTTGAAGGATTGGAGGAAGGTAGTTTCACTCATTCCCGCTTCTTATGCCAAGGTCATTTCCTGAAGGCACATTCTACACCAAGGAACCAGTTTTTCAAAGGGATGGCTTGGAGTGGCCCAGCTCAGCTCCATTCCAGCAGCTCCTTAAAAGCCAAGAGTCCCTCTTTACTCCAGAGTGCCTCTGAGTTGGGTACAATCTCCCACTGCCTAATTACCCTCTTAGAGTTTCTTCTTCATCAAAGAAGTTCATTTGATTTCAGGTTCTTCTGATTTACTCAACCACTTCTTAAACTCCACAACTGAAAAATCTTTTTATCTCCTGATTCACCCTTTGAAGAAATCTAGTGGTCTTGAAGGATGCCTCCTCCAGCTGATGCTGACTACAGAAATAGCTCCAACCAGGACTGGGAGCCTTTGGATTTGGAATAACTCCATCAAAGCACAATTGCAGAATGGAGAAAAGGAATTAATTAGCTCAGGGTAGAACTGAAATTATATTTTATTCATCCCTGAGATGTTTTTTTTCTTTCATCTACCACAGCATCCAGGTGCCACTGCCTTGAGTCAGTGGATCTGACACACAAAAACATAAGCAGGGAAGAAGCTGTAACCATATTCCAAACCCCACAGCCTCCCCTTGGGCTTCGGTTCAAGTTGTCAGACATGAGTGCAGTAAACAATGCAGCACATGCTGGGGTCAGACATCCAGTGATGTTTAGGAGCAGCAGGAGGTGTTATGTACCTCGTTTGCAAACCCAGTTGTTTGGGAAAACTTCCAAGGGAATGCAGCAACTGTTGCTGAAGATCACTGGGCACCAGGATTTAGCTCCAAAAAGTTGCGAAGTGAAATCAATACTGGAAAAACAAAATCACAAACTGCAGCCTTTTTTTAATCCACAGAAAAATATCCCATTCTCCCCTTCTGTACCTCAGTTTGTCACTCAAATGTACCTACTCCAAAGATAAAAATCAGCCAGGTTCATCTGTCAAACAAAGTATTTGGCCACAGAAAACAACCACTCTCAAAGAATGTTGTTAAAGCATCACTGCAGAATGACATCTTTGGGTCAGTATTGGTGCAAACCTGATTTCTAAATGAATCTCAAACTCTACCTTCCCATTATTCAGGTCAATCCAGCAATCAGCCTCAATACACATTAAGGAACTTGGACACTGCACCAGTTGTTTGGGAAAACTTCCAAGGAAATGCAGCACCTACTGCTGAAGATCTCTGGGCACCAGGATTTAGCTCCAAAAAGTTGTAAAGTGAAATCAATACTGAAAAAACAAAACAGAAACTGCTCCTTTTCTTTATCCAGCGAGGGGAAAAAAAGGTGCTGCATAAGGAAATTCCCATTCTCCACTTCTGTACCTCTGTCACTCAAATGTACCTTCTCCAAAGATAAAAATCAACCAGGCTCATCTGTCAAACAAAATATTTGTCCACAGAAAACAACCAAACACAAAGAATGTTATTAAAGCATCACTAGAGTGTGACATCTCTGGGTCACTGTTGGTGCAAACTTGATTTGTAAATGAATCTCAAATATTTCCCTCCCGTTATCCAGGTCAATCCAGCAATGAGCCTCAACACATACTAAGGAACTTGGACACAGTACCAGAAGTAGGCCATAATTAAGCAAGGTGGCTTGTGAGAGCCTTACAGGTTGCCTAGAAACCACAATTGCTGAAGTGTTTAACCACATCTAAAAATAATTGTCCAGACAAATCACACACCAATGGGAGAATCGTTGGGAAAAATGCTGCCTCGTGCCAACCAGGGGACAGAACTCTTTGATCATTCACACTCCTCTTCGACAAAATGAGAGAAAACCATCCCCACCAAAGGAAATCCAGGGATTTTTAGGGCAGAGTGAGGTGTCTACAGCAGCAGAGGTCTCCTACAACCTGCATGACATGGTATCAGTTTTAGGCCATGCCTATGAAGTCACCCAGAGAAATCATTGCTGGAAACTGGGTGCATTGTACAGGAATGATCTGTAAGATAAACCTGCCTTTGTATTTACAGAGTAACAACCATTCCCCACCTGTGCAGGTCCCAAACCTCCCAATAACACCAGGAGAGCCTTGGAAAACAAAGCACAGATCAACTGCTGCAAAGCTTCCTCCAGCAGAAAGGATCCCACTGGAGTGCAGGATGGGCTGGTTGCTTTTCCTGGGGCAAACCCTACGGAAACTGAAGCTCCAACATGCTGCAGGAATAGTTGTTTTGGTTGTGTTCACTGTGGAGCAGCTTTGCCAGACACTGACTTTCAGCACATGAGATTGAACAGTACAGCCACAGGTCTTGTAGATGTGGATAAAACAGTGACCATTCAGAAAACACCTGCAGGGCTTCAGTCACCAGCCTGTCAATCTTCTGGCATCTCACTCAAAGCACAGAAGAGCCTTCAAGGAGAGTTACTGGGAGATAATTGTATGTCCCTTGGGATCTAGGCAGTGTGGGGACTGTCACAACGATGCTGAGAACAGCAAACCACTTCTGCTCTGTGTGGAAAGACTTAGAAGCCCATTTACTTCACAGGGCTCAAACACATCACCTCCCCTTCCTTCCTCCCTCTACAGCTTCTCAACAG
This sequence comes from Lepidothrix coronata, assembly GCF_001604755.1. Lineage (NCBI taxonomy): Eukaryota > Metazoa > Chordata > Aves > Passeriformes > Pipridae > Lepidothrix > Lepidothrix coronata. The sequence continues at coordinate 6,773,618 of NW_016690200.1, forward strand.
TTTCTCCTCAAGAGAAACAACAATGGCAAACACCTTCTTTCACACCTCTAATTAAATTCCCATCTCTGCTGCAAGGCACGTGGGAACAAAAGGCTGACATGGAGATTTCTGCCTAGCAAAACCCAAAGATAAAAAGCCCAGAGGCATCTCCCAAAGGCAACAGTGGTGACACCTCCTGGTATCACGAAGCAGGGCCTTGTTGAATCACTTATATCACTCCTATTTCTAGGGCTAAAACTCACCTTTCCACCCAGTTCTTGTAGCTGGGGATGTCCTTGGCGTAGAGGAGTTTGTTGGAGGGGGAGTCTTTGCCCAGCCGGTGCTCTGAGGTGGAACAGGAGTCCATGAAGGTCTGAGCCACCACAGACAGACAGGCATCTGTGATGCTGTTTTTGTGGATGTCGAAGACAAACTGTGGGTTCTTGATCATGTTGACCCAGAACCTTAAGGGGAGGCTGCAAGAGGGGAAAGACAGTCAGGGCACAGCTCACAGGCTTTGTTGTGTGGGGTTACAATGGTAAATGGTGGGTGGAAATCAAAAATCCTGGTGTGGAGATGAGGGTTTCAGGATAAGCTTGGTAGAAAATAAATTCCTCCCCTACACGCCAGGGACAGAAGCAGAGTCACCTCGGGAGTGGCTTTGCCCCTGGTATCCTCACAGGGCAGATTCTGGCAGTCTTTAAGTCAATACAATCTTATTAAAGTTGCACATAAATTAATGGGAGCGACCGGACATTGGAATGGGCTGCCCAGGGAGGTGGTGAAGGAACCGTCCCTGGAGGTGTTCAAGAAGAGACTGGATGAGGCACTCAGTGCCATGGTCTGGGTGACAAGGTGGTTTTGGGTCACAGATTTGACTCAATGATCTCAGAGGGCTTTTTCACCCTGGTTGATTGTGTGATTCTGTGATCCCATGATATCCCATGATATCCCATGATATCCCATGATATCCCATGAGGTGAGGACAATGCTTCCAATCTTCTATACATCAAGTTGCAATGTAATTTGGCCCCTATTTGTTGCTTCATCAGACAAACACAGGCACTGCATCCATAAAACTTATGGATGGTAAGGGTGGTGAGGCACAGGAACAGGTTGCCACATCCCTGGAAGTGTTCAAAGCAAGGTTGGACAGGGCTTTGAGCAACCTGGGCTAGTGGAAGGTGTCCCTGCCCATGGCAGGGGGCTGGAATTGGAGGATCTTTAAGGTCCCTCCCAACTNCTAGTGGAAGGTGTCCCTGCCCATGGCAGGGGGCTGGAATTGGAGGATCTTTAAGGTCCCTCCCAACTCAAATCATTCTGTGATTCTAAACATTTGTCATTGAGGGATTTGGCTTTTAGCCCTCATAGCAACCCTGTGGGAAGAGGAGTAGGTAGAGCTCCCAGGATGAGGCTGGGAATGTTCATGGCATGCACTGTGTGCTGTGGCCACCGTGTACTGTCACAATCCACTGCTCAAACCCAAGGCTGCAAACAATCCCAGCACACTGGGCATGAAGCAGTTGCTACATGACAGGGAAAACCCTGCTGCCTCAAGGAAAAAAAAAAAAAGAGGAGCTGGGAAACAAGCATTGCAGCCTTTGAAATGAAAATCTATCTGCCCTAACCAAGGAAATGTTATTCCAATTGCAATCCAAAGCCCTTTCTCCCTTCCAATTTTTTTCAAAAGAGAGGTTCATTTGGATGAGATGCCCTGAGGTATCAACCTCCAGCCTTTGCCTCAAGCCTTTTTGTCAGGGCAAAGGCATTCAAGTGATCATGGCCTAGGAGCTGAGACGTGTCACTGATCACAGAGCCCAGCTCTTGTCTCTCTGTCAGGCAGAATGTTAAGCCAACCTTCACTCTCTGCACCTTCCCAAGAGGAGGATGTTATTCAGCTCAACAAATTCTCCTGGTATTCCAGCTAAACTCCCCAGTTCCTTCCATTTGCTCATTACCCCCATGTGTTCACTGTAAAAAATTCAGCTCCAAGTGTGATATATTTTGGGTCACAACAAGCAGTTTAACGCCTCCTGACAGAGGGATAACACCATGTTTTCCTAAACCTTGTGTTCTCCTGAGCCAAAAAATTATAGAACAAATGTAAGAAAAGCCCCACACAGGGAATCCTGCCTGCTAGGTCCAGGAGAAGTGGGAGATGCTGGAAATTGGAGAATTATAGACTGATTTGGGTGGAAGGCACCTTAAAGATCATCCAGGTCCACCCCCAGCCATGGGCAGGGACACCTTCCACTAGCCCAGGTTGCTCAAAGCCCTGTCCAACCTGGCCTTGGACACTTCCAGGGATGGGGCAGCCACAGCTTCTCTGGGAAACCTGTGCCAGGGCCTCCCCACCCTCTGAGTAAAGAATGAGTAAAGAATGAGACCTGATGGAGTTGTGGGGGAAAAGATTTTAGGCTGGGGATGGAGGATCATCAGTTGGAGAACAAGGTGGCTGAGTGACCCCTGCAAAAGTCCTTCTGCAGGTGTTTGGATGACAGGCACAGCCAGCATGAGGACGAGCAGAGTCCATGTGTGTGACCCCGAGTGCAGGAAAGGGCTGGGGGTGATGGCCCTCGGAGCCCCTGATGTGATTTTTGAGTTCATTTAATCTGATGGAACAGATTTCTCCAGACTGCCCCTTTCTCCACACACACAGGCACACACACACACTGCCTTCCCCCCTCCCCCCTTAAGCAAACCTCCTGCTCATTTAGTCTGAGTGGCTGCAATCAGCCTTAGATTAGTGCCGCAGATAATGTTAATAATATGCTAATGTTTCATTAGTTGAAAGCCTCCTCGGTGCGTGGGGTTTCTTTTTTTATGTCACTGCCTGTGACGATCTGCCATCAGCATGGCTGGGAAAGGGAAAAAATGCATGAGCTGGGAGCCCCATGGCTCTCCTCTGCTGTTCCTTTTATAGTCCCTCTATTTGCACAGGAGAAGGGGAGGGAGTGATTCCCCAGGGATGTCTTTCCAAAAGGGATACTCAGCGGAGAGGAGGTTTTTCTCCACCGATCCTGGTTTTTCCCCACTGTCCTATTACATGTATGAGGAGAGGCCTGATGAGAGCAGGGGCTGATGTCACACTTTGTCACTGATGTCACACTTTGTCACTCACTCCAAAGGAGACTCACATCCGCCTCCAGACCCTTTAAATGCTCAGTACCACTGGAGATGCTCTCCTGGCCTCCAGCTGCCACCCAGGATGGTCTCCTGTGGGTGCTGCACATTCCCTGTGCACATCTGGGATATCTTAAAAAAATCCCAGCTGGCACTAGACAACTCTATGTGTGCAAACAAATGGAGCTTTAAGCCCCATCCTGACTACAGTGGGACTTCAAACACAGTGGGAATTCAAACACCTTGTCTAGATGAAAGACAGTGGTGCTGAATCCTCTCCCACACCTCCCTAGGTATTCCCACGGTCCTGGGCACTGCAGCAGTTAAAACACTTCAGCATTTTTCCACATGAAATGCCTCAAAAATGCTGCCATTCCCGTGAAATACAGGCAAACTTGGGCCTGTTTAGCCAAAGGTCTCCATCCTTGGGAGGACCATTTAGATTCTGGGATATTCTGACTCGTGAAAACTTGGTGCTCTGAATCCCACACCAGGCTCCTCCTCTCCCCCAGCAGCCAGATTCCAAACCACACGTTCCTTTACTCTCCTTCCAGCCCAGTGCCTGGTGCTGGGCCATGCTGGGGTGTCTCACTCACCAGTTGCTCTTCCAGGTGTGCCTCACGTGGGGGTCATGGATGTTGTGTTTGTCAGCCTGCTCATCCAGGAAATCAAACATGTACTTGATAGCCAGAGGGAGGGCACTGCCACGGTGGGCAGTGCTGAAGATGGTCTCAAAGAGGTCATCTACAAACTTCTGGAGGGTGCCCTGTCGGGAGGAGAAAGGGAAGAGGAACGTGAGACAACAAGTGGGAAGAGGAGGCTGAATTTTGGTACCTCCCTGGGCACAGAGCGTGGCTGTGGATCAGGCCCCTGAGGGTGTGATTGGAAAATGGGAGCCATCAAATATCAGTTAAATGTGACCTGATTTGGGAATTTCAATACAGGTGTCACAATAACCACTATATCTGGTTGTCAGCCAGGTCCAGATGTGCTCCCTGTCCTCCCTGCTCTGAGCATTCCCTGCCTGGAAGGTGGCTGAGCTGAGGTGGGACACCTTCCTCCATCTCAGGTACATGGTGATGGAGAAGCCCCACTTTGTTTCCAGTGAGATTCCTCTCCTCTGCATCCCATCCCCAACTGCTTTAGTGCACTCATGAGACAAAACCCAGTCATTTTCTAGGCTGGCTTTTCACCCAGGGCCATTTTTTAAGCTGGGAATAGAAGTCAGATGGCTGTAGAGCACAGCTGAAGGTGTCTTTGAGACAAATAGGACAAGAGTACCTAGAGAGAGGCAGTTGGTTTACACGTGTGACTGGTTTAATAAATAAGGCAAAATTCTTCTTAATTCCCAAGAGGCCTCCTCATTTTTTACTATCCACTGGCATGGGACTAAGGCAAATCCTAAAAGCAATGCATGGATCTGCCATGCACTACTCTGCAGAGCTCAGGAATGTCCACTGCTCCTCTGGGAGGAGAATCTCAAATCCCGAGCTTGGAAAACTACCCTGATGAGGATATTTGACCTTTAGCAAGAAGGAGAGGAGCTGGAATATCAGAGGGTTGGACAGAAGGGCAGCAGAGGAGCTTTAGGCTGGACTTTGGGGAGAACCAGGCAAGGCAGGTTTTCTCTGCCACCAGAGCTTCACAGGCATTTCTGTGTGAACAAACCACACAGCTGTGAAAGCAACCAAAAAATAATTGAATCTCCAACAAACAGTTCCTGATGTGCAAAATTTCCTCTTCTGAAAAGTAAAATTCTTCTCTTTCTTCTCTGCAGACCCAGGAAAGGAATTTCTCCTTTCTGGAAGCAAAGCACCAGGTTCCACCAGAGTGGCTCGAGTTTACATAGAGGTACAAACACTTAATTAGAAAGCTGATGTCTCTGGCTGATTCACCACTTGATTTATTCTTTGGGAAACCAACAGAGGCACCTTGTGTGAACTCCTACAGGGTGAGTAAAGCCCTACAGCACATGTGTGACTCAGAAAGGGCCCCTGAGGGGAAATCTTGTTGCTCTGACATGGAGGAGCTGCCCTCAGGTTCAGTTGCTGCAGGGAATTAGTTCTCTACATGCTCACCCACACAAACACAAAGAAAACCTCTGAGGCATTTAGGCAGGAGGATCCAGGTCTCAGAGGTCAGGGATTTACCAGAATAAAAATCACTGTCAGTTTAACTAAGTATTCCTGGGGATTGTATTACCAGCAATTGCTCTCTCTCCTATTTCCCTCCCTCAAATGGTCATGATGAGAAAAGAAAATTGTTTAACCCAAGAGGGGAAACAATAAAACCCCCAACCCTTCTACTTTGTCTGTTTCTGTGCAGGTCTTGCAGCTGCTTTCCTGCCATTTCCACAGAAAAACCAAACCAACCCACAACCCAAGTGTTGAATCTGTGACCCAGAACACAAAGCAAAAGCAGTTCAGTGGTGGCATAGGGGACATATCCCCAGACAGTGGAAATCAGCACTGCTCCAATGCTTGCTGATTTACACCAGCTGGGGCCAGAGCCATGGGGAGCATCATTTTCTTTTAGCCCTGTGATCCATAAAAGCATCTTGATGCCAGGGAATGGGGCAGGTACCAGGGGCTAAAGACAAAGCCACTTTATCTCCAAATCCCTCTCTAACACAGCCAGCTTGAGTGAGGCTGCAGGGAGAGTGAGACATCAGAGGCAAAATGAGTTGAGGAATAAATGCGCAGACAAAACTGTAAGGTAGGACTTAAACAAGTGATGGGGGTCTGAACTCAGATGGCATTTGCACAAACACATGAAATTGTGTTTGTGCCTATTCACACCCTGACTGAAGACAATAAATAGTCAGAGCTCTGGATATGCCTGGAGATTCCATTCAGGATGTCCCTGCTCTGCTTCCACCTGACTTGACCTGTACTTTCTCTTTGGAGCCCCTGAGCTTTCCATGTCTCAGATCAGGGGGATCTGCACTCCTTGGAGCTGGCCATCCACTGACATCATAGTCAACTTAAACCCCTGCCAAAACATCAGCACTAAAGTCTTTATTGTCCCAGGGGGAAGGTGGAGAAGAAGGATTTGTGCAACAAAACTCAGAGGTTTCTGGCATGGGAGCCCATTTCAGGCTGTGAGGCCTGACACATCCTTGGAACCTGAGCTGGGCACGTTTACTCCCTGGCTCTTCATTTGCTCAGTTTTGGGCAAAACTACAAACCAGTACAATCGACATCCCCAGCCCCTCCCCCTGTGCTGACTCTCCACCAGTCTCATGGCCCTGAATTCTTTACTCCTCGTTCCTTTTCCAGTGTCCCTTTTTTTCACTCTACTTTCTAAGTTCCAGCTCCTTCCCTACGTGCTTGGAGCAGCAATTTCCTTCTGCTCTTTATCCTCCTTCGGCACCCTTTGAGTGGTCTCTCGCTCCTTGTTGGCAAGAAACTCCATCACGGCCTCAAACCAAGCGTTTCCCACCCTCCTCCCCGCCCCCGCCACGTACCTTGGTGGCAAGAAGTCTGGTCAGGTAGATCTCAGAAACCATCTTGCTGCCCCTGTCACCCTCTTTTTGGTCACCGTGCTCGTGGTTCTTCACCAAGTGCCACATCTTGACCCCGCTCTCCAGGTCGGGGGTGATCATGGGGGTTCGGGACCGGAGGCTGTCGGGGCTCCCCGTGTAGCGGATCATGTTTTCTGCGGAGAGAGATGAGGGCTCTCAGCCCTGGGAGCTCTCCCATTGGGATTTTCAGGAAATGTCCCGATGATATGACACCTACTAGGTGCTTTTCAAAGCATTAGCTGAGTGAGTTTGCCCGGGAAAGACAAGGGGAGTCAGCCAAGCCAGGTGTGATGTCGATATGCCATTAAATTAAATGAGGTTCAAACACTGATTTCCAGTTGTCCACACTTTTTACCTCTTATCTTTTTCCCTGGAAAAATCTTTGGCCTGGGACAACTGGCACTGTCAGTGTCAGACACTGCCCAGGACAATACCAGTTACTCCTGGTAACCAGTATGGCTGAGTAACTGGTTTTACCCCTATGGATGTTTAGCCATACCCTGCCATGCTGTTTGGCACAGTGTCACCTCTTGTCTAGCTCCTCATCCCTCACTCCTTTGGCACCAAAGCAATCAAATTCCTGCCCACTCATCCACTTCACTCCCCGCTCCAAAATCTTATTTTTGGCAAAAATGAACCAGAACCCCAGGTGGGCCCACACAAATTTCCTCTCCAAGAAGGCTTTTAGCCTCCAAATTTTACCTCCCTTTGCCTCTGAGTCATGGCACAAGGCATTCCCCTCTCCCTGACCTTCCAGCAATGCTGCAGATCCAGGCTTTTCCAACCATAATTAACAGAAGTGTTGCACCTTTCTGCAGCAAGATCTGAATCAGCCTCATTAATGCATTACCAATCTCTACATATTAATTATCAGATGGAATATCCTTTTTCTCTCTGGATGCTGTTTTCTTAATTGCAATTAACAATCACTTCTGACCCACCACATCTTCTCCTCCCCCTGCCTCCTTCCCCATTCCCTCCTCCTGAAAAATCAAATGGCAAAAGAATTAAAGAAATCCAACAGAAATTAACCCCCCTCAAGTCTTCCTTTTCAAAGGTCACTGTGTCTTTCAGTAATTGCAACAACATGGCAAAGAGGATGAATATTAATAAGGCCTGGTGGATCGTTTATGTCCTTGGAGAAAGTGGAAGGGGGTTCCTCTGGACATTGAGGAACTCTGCCTTCCAAGATAAAGGGAGTGAAGAAGGACTGGAGATGCTTTCATACATTAAAAGTAATAATAAATTGATATAACAGCAGCATCCAGGTTGGAGGGGGGTTTTGCAGTGCTCTGGTTGCACATCAGAGAGGTTTTGATTTGCTGTCCAGCATCACCTTAGTGAGACACATCCTGGGCTGCAGTTCTGTCTCAGGGGAGAAAGGAGTGTGAGGGTGTGAGGGAGACTCAGGAGGTCCTTGTTTGGCTCTACAGAGCAGTTTCCACCTGGTCTGTCTTTCACAGCTCTCTCATTCTCAGTTGTCTCACGGGTAAAGTGGGAACAACAATCCACCGCCTTGGGATATATTGATACAAGACTCTGCGAGTGACACCCAGTGATTTAAGATGTGGGCAGCTAATTAAAAAGGCTCCTCCTTTCATTAATGAGGGAGGAGAACTTCCCAAGAGCAATCCAACCACTTGGCTCAACAACTTGAACCAGATGCCAAAGTTTTAGATGGCTGAATCCTCTCTTCCTGCCATTCCTCAAGCAATCTCATCAAGGAATCATCTCCCCGTCACTCTCCCTGCTGGTGCTCCGTGTCTTGTGAGCACCACAATGTTTGGGATCTCTTCCCCAGAGCTCTCCCAATCCATAGGAGCACACAAATCCTTACCATACTTGCTGGCTGATGTCCTGGAGACTGTGGAGTTGTTGACTGCATTGTAGGCAGTGACTTGCTTGGAGACTAAAGCTACCACAGATCCATCTGGCACCTGTAGAGGAAAAGGGGCTTGGTCAATAAGCTTCTGAAAACAGGTTGAGGACCATGCCAAAGGCAGCTGAAACTGAGATGCAAACCACTGTCAGGGTAAGCAGGACAAGTAGTTTTGACTCCAAGCTTCCAACGCTTTCTTCAGTGAGTTGTCTTTTTAATAAAAAAGGGACAAAATCTGCTGTTACACAGCTAGAATCCTGCACTTGGGCAAGGGGACAATTGATGACACATTCTGCTCCATTCAGGCCCTGATTCAAAGCCCAGTGATGACAATGTGAGTCAGAGAATAATTTAGGTTGGAAAAGGCTTTTAAGATCACTGAGTCCAACCATTAACCCAGCAGTGCCATGTTCACCACTCAACCATGTCCCCAAGGGCCACATCCAGAGGCCTTTCAAACACTTCCAGGGACGTTTTTTGCATTAACCTCAGTAAATCTGACAACAGGTTCTTGTCAAGGAAGCTCTTGTGCAGAAAAGGAGAGTGAGAAGAATAAAATCATCTGAGCAATTTCAAACAAACTTTGGCTGTCCCACGTGGATGATAAACCTGATGGGAAACGTTCTGTTCCTTCCACCTTGATTGCAGGTGATCTTTGGGTGCCCAGTGAAGAAATGGATGCCTGGATTTTCCACTTTCAACCTCTCCGTGCACTGTCTCCCCCTTCCATGTGACAAATCCACTGCTGGACTGAAGTGACCACCACAACTTTTCCCTTTGCTGTGTCAGGGGGGGCTCAGACAGGGAAAAGCAGCAGGTTTGGAGTGGTTGAGCTCCAGGGTGCCATGGGATTGTGTTACAACAGACCACAGAGCTTTCTGAAACGAGCCAGACCTCCCCTTTCCTCCAGCAAGACATGTGGGTCCCATATCAGAAATGCTAAAAGAGCCATATCAGGACCATCTGTGATAAATAAGACATCACAAAAACGAGATGGGTGAAAAAAGCCCCCGCTAACAACGTCTAACTCTTGGCTGTGTAATAATAATAATTAGCACTTGCATGGAGTTTTTCATCTTCAAAGCACTGCAGAGGCTAATTAAATAGCCCCTCAGCTATCACTGAAGGCAATTATTGGCTCTTTGTAGTTTTAGCCCCACACTGAAGATGGGGAAACTGAGGCAAAAAAAGGAATATCAGTGTCTGTCCCAGCACAATCCATGTGAGCCCTCAGGACAGCCAGGAAACCATGTACCCTGGCAGCTGAGGGCCTGTTCTGCCACAGCTCATCCTATAGCTGGGAGCTCATTGCCTGCAGCAAAAAAAAAAAAAAAAAACAAACGTGGAAAAAGGACATGAAGGAAAGAAAATTATGCCTGGTTTGTTGTTGAAATAAAATAGAAAATGCCCCTGTTCTCTCTGGGAAAAAAAAAAAAAAAGTCAGCAATGTTTCAGTCAATCTGAAGGGAAAAAAGTTTTGTTTCCTTTTCAAATTACTGCTTGCTGCCTCCTCAGGTCAGCTCTTAAATGAAAAGAGAGAATAATCTTGTTATGAAACATAGATTGCTGAAGTGTGATTGAGGAAAGGACAAAATTGTCAGCATTGGATTAAACTTAATGAGGTGTTTTTCTTCTTGTTTGGTTTTTTTCCAAGGAAGAAGCTTTTGACCAAAACTTCATTTTTTATTAAATTACCACTCGTGTAAGATATTTTCAGACTTCTTTAGCTCTCTACTATGGATTTCAAGGTCATGCAGAGATGAAGGGAAAGTCCTATCCCAAAGCAGATCACAAGGACCAGGACAGGGGTTCAAAACAAGTGTTCCTGGGTCAGTGACAACCCCACTGCACCCTGTTCTCCAGTGATGCTGTTTCCCACCTCCTTCTTCCAGACACTCAGACTCCCTCTTTCCATTTTTCTCTCTTCCATCCTTCTGAACTCTGCTGGGATTAGAAGGCCACTGATGCATTGGAAAAAGGAGGATGGAAGGCCTTGGGTTTTTTTTTGTCTACATGAGAAATGTTAACTTGTGTTGTCTTCGTGACAACATTTCTTCTTCACACCCTTCACTCACCAGGGGTGCCCCTCCTTTGAGAAAGAAAAAAGGTTTTTTCCTACCCTTGGCTCCATCTCTGCTGGGTAATTCTGACAAGGACAGTGAACAGGATGGCTAAACTCAACGTGGAGAGTCTGTCCAGTTTATTGCCCACTCAACCATTCTTTACATCTGCATCTTGTAGTCATAAAATCACAGAATCATCAAGGTTAGAAGAGACCTTTAAGACCATCAAGTCCAACTGTTAACATGTCTCCAGGTGCCACATCTTTTGAACACTTTCAGGGATGCCTATTCCTCCTCTTCCCTGAGCAAAAAGAATATTTTGCCCTTCTCCTTTCTATTTTATGAGCTGATCTGATTCCCACCCACCCTCTCATACAGTTACCTGGTAATGTGCCAGGGTGTTGAGCCTCTTCCAGTCATTCTCTATCTTGGTTGTGATGTCTTCATCCTGCAGGATCATCCTTGCCCCACTTGCTTGTCTCCACTCTGTGGGAAGAACAGCAATATTGAGTTTTGATATAGGGACAGAGCCCTGGCAATCCCTGTGTCCACAACCTGCCTTTACACTCTGATTACTCACAGCACTTAACTCTTAATTTATTTATATTTCTTATACCTGTTCTTGCCCCAACGTGGCTGTTTCCAAGACCAACCTGTCCTTGCTTGTGTTTGTTCCATGAGACAGGAGAGAATGTCACTTGTGTTAGGGATAGAAATCCATCCTTGGCTCTCTTTCCTGTATCAGCCCAGACACAGCCTTTATAAATATCTGAGGTATGTGACCCTGCCATGACCCAGTCACAGAGGGGGCTCCCCTGGGCACAGCACCAAAGCCTGTTCTGGGCTCAGTTCATCTCCACTAGTGCTCACACAACACCTCCTGCATCTCAAATCCAGCAGGGATGGAGAGCAGGAAGCCCTTGGCTTCAGGCATAGCAGAGACACAATGGAGAGAAGAGTGAAGAACAGATCCAACCCCTGCTCTGTGGAGGATTTAATCCCCACCAGCCTTCAGGACACGCCTATGGGTAGAAGGGCTCCTATTTCTGACCACATCCAGTTCTCCAGCCTCTCCCATGAAATGATGAACCCCCTCCTCCTGCAGCACTGGAGCAGCCTGACACTTCCCAGGGTACCACTTTTTGTTCAAATCTCGAAGGATGCTCCATAGAATCATGGAGTGATTAAGGTTGGGAAAGACTTCCAGGATCATGGGGTCATGTGGAGGATTGTCACAGCTTTCCCCACAGAGCACTCACAGACTTGCCTAAAGCCAGGAAAACATAAACATGGCCAAAAGGAGAGAAATGTTCTGTCACCTGGTGTCACCAGGGAAAGCTGTGGTTTAATCACAACCTGGACCATTCAAAGCTCTTTTTTTGGCTGTCATGTTTTCAGTCACAGTGACCCAACCAGAGCCAAAGCAAAAAGTCTATTCATTTGCAGGAGTTAATTAAAATGAACTCTTGGATACGGAAGCATCACCTGCCACCCTTGCTTGTTTTTCCTAATACAAAAATGCAGGGACCATTGCAAATTTCTTTTGGTTTCAGCAGTTTTCTTATCACATAATTAAAATGCACTGGGAAAGCTGCACTTGCCTTTATTACTCATTTAAATTAGCAGGAAGAGGTCAGCAAGTGTGTTTATTGCTGGGTGTTACTTTGGCTGGGGATACTCAGAGAGTAAGCAAAGGTTGTGTTGGCTGAGCACTGATCCTGAACTGCCCTTCATCTGCTCCAGCTCCTCAGACCCTCACCTACATTATCCTTGTGATGCCCGAGGGTGATGCTCTCTGCTCATTCCCACCTGGGCAGGATTCCTGGAAGCTAACTGGTCCCAGATATTGCTTGGAAGAGCACAAAAATGCTGAAGTTTAGGTCGGGCTGGGAAATGGTGCTTTTACAAAGTGCCCCACAGGGCAGCAAAGCCAATTCTGCTGTCACAGAGTGTTTTTTCTGTGCCTTCCCTGTGCTCCTTTGGGTTTGGTGTCTCTTTGACCTCTCTCCTTCATGGCTCTGCACAGTCCTATGGTCCTCCTCTCTCCTGACTCATCTTTGGAGAGAGACACACACACACTCTGTTTTGGGAGGGATGCACAGGTTCCTGGCGTGGGGCTTTGATAGGAGGGTGGGCACAGCTTTCCTCACTCTGTGTTTTATTTGTATTCCAGGGCTGGACAAAGTCCTCAGGGCAGATTTCCCTCTGCTCCAGGGGAGCTGAGGACATCCTGAGGTGTCCCCTCAAGCTTCTTGTGCTCCTGCAGAGACCCAGGGGATTCCCAAGCCCTTTCCCTTGGCCTTCCTGCAGAGAGGGATCATGTGAGGAAGAGGAAGGGACAGTCTAAGAGCACAAGAGAAGGAGGAAAACACCCTGCAGGGCATGTGCAGAGCACTGGCTTCAATTTTGCCCTGGCCAAATACAAATCACTTCATCAGGCATCTGAGCAATGACAGGGAAAGGACCCCCAGCTCTTCCCAGTCCCACCTCACGCTCCTCTTCTCTGTGAGGGTCAGCTCAGGTGGTCACACAACGATCTGCACGGAAATGCAGAGGGAATGGGAAGGGAAAAGGTGACCCTGCCATCCATCTCCACAGCACTAAGTGAGCACTGTGAGCTCTGTCCTCGCTGGCAGCCCCTGTCCCCTCTCTCATCAGATCTGAGCAGAGCCAGCACAAAGGAGAGACACACTCCAATCCAATTTGTTACACTTCCACCTTCCAGAGAGAGGGAGGCAGAGGGGGAGGGAGGTAAAAATCCCATTATCTTTATCAAGCCTTCCAATCAGGAGCAGCAGTAAATGCAAACTCAGGAGACAGCTGCTGTGAAGCCTTTATATTTCATTCAGCAGATAGTGTATCTTTTTATTGCACGCAGGAATTACTTCTTCTTTTTCTTTTTTTTTTTTTTTTTTTCTTTTTTTTTTTCTTTTTATTTTTTTTTTTTAAGAAAGAACCTTTCTGTTCAAGTTGGCTGGGAAAAAAAAAAGGAAATTCCAGAGGCCTTTGACAAAGAGGTGCTTCTTGGAGCTGCAGCAATGCCTGGCCAGGGAATGACTCTATAGGGAAGTGGGAGATGGGGAGATATCTTGCACCCCAAGTCCTATAGAAAATGTTCCACCTCCCCCATGCCTTCTCTCTGATCTGGGTCACCCTGAAAATGCCCATTGAATAAGGGAGAAAAGTGCATCAGAGGGAACATTTTTCAGAAGCAATTGAAATTCCCAGGTGGATGGAAGACCTGCCAGCTCACTCCAAGTGCCTTCGTTAGACTCCTCATCCTCAGTTCCACCACCCTGTGCACAGCAATGGGATGTGGAACAAATGCATGTGGCTCACCCAGGCTTGATGCCTGTTTCATGATCACTCATCTCCTGAATATTTAGTCTGAAGAGCTGGGGGGCTGCTTTTAGTCTTATTTTCCAGGTGAGAGGCAGTTTGGCACAGGAAACAGGAGGATAAACCCCCTGTCTGTGTGTGCAGGCACCAGTACAGCAGGTGGGTAGGAAACAAAAAGGGGTAAATGTCTGTGTGATGAGCTCTAGAAAGAGAGCAGAAACTCAGCTCTAGTTTTGGGATAGAGAAAGGATCACCATTGTTGGGAATAAGAGTTCATTTCAGAACACAGACAAAAAGATGCCTGGGAATAATTTCATCCTGTATGGAACGAGTCACAGAATCACAGAATGGTTTGGGTTGGAAGGGACCTTAAAGATCATCCAGTTCTAATCCCTGCCATGAGCAGGGACAACTTCCACTAGACCAGGTTGCTCAGAGCCCCATCCAACCTGGCCTTGGACACTTCCAGGGATCCAGGGGCAGCCACAGCTTCTCTGGGCAACCTGGGCCAGGGCCTCCCCACCCTCTGAGTAAAGAATTTCCTTCTAACACCTAATCTAAACCTGCCTCAGTTTAAAACCATTTCCCCTTATCCTGTCACTCCAAGCCCTTGCCCAAAGTCCCTCTCCAGCTCTCTTGGAGCCCCTTTAGGCACTGGAAGGGCCTCTAAGCTCTCCCTGAAGTCTTCTCCAGGTTGAACTGCCCCAACTTTCTCAGCTTGTCTTCAGGGGATATGTGCAAGCTGTCAGCCTTACTCAATATATACCAGAGTTAGACCCAGTTTAAACATTTCCAGTTTAAATGAACTCCACATTTTAATCCTGCAGGGCTGGTGAGGCAGCAAGAACTTGTCTGATAAGGTCCACAATGAGCCTGAAACAGCATCACAGAGTGCAAGGCAGCCAACCTGGCAGCTCCTACCACCTCAGCAGCCCCTTTCAAAAAGCATCCAAAACACAGGGAAGAGCAAATGCCTCAGCATGAAGCCAAATTCCTGTTTTGTGATCCTCACACCTGAACGTGTTCCCAAAGACGGGGTGTTTCATTTGCGGCGAGGGCTTCAAAAATGATAATAACGAAAATCGCCACCGCAGAAAGAAGTCTTTTTGCTCAGAGGGCTGCAATTTGGGGGACTCGGACTGAAAATGTAACCTCAGGGTGTCCGAAATAAGTGCTTTCAGCTGACAACCCCCTCCAGGAGTTGCTGGGTAACAGCCAAACATTATGACATTTGCGACACACGCGGAGTCTCCGTGCCTGCAGCTCCCCTGCACTTAACGACTCACAACAACTCATTAGCTTGTTTGCTTTCTTCCACCTGGGCAATCCGGCCTAAGCAGGGACAGAAAGCCCTGGAAATTGTAATGGTAATAGAAAACGCTGTTTAAAAGCCATCGATTTCAAGGCCAGATCACAGTCATCTACTCCCTGTGAGCACGGGCTGGTCCAGCCCCTCTGCGATCCTGAGGATTCAGCCCGGGGCAGGTTGATCTGGAGAGCTCTGTGATGATTCCTAAGGGCCAGCAGTGCTTTCTGCTCTCCCATTTGCTTCCTTCAACCTCGCTGAGGGATGCCAACAAACATCTTTTCCTGGGAAAAAAGCTGGGATGGAGCTGTGGGTGGATGTGAGTGTCCTGCCCACGGCAGCCCTGCTCCTCCCATCTCGGGAGCTGATATGGTGAAGAAGCAACTACACTGCTGCTGGCAAGACTCTCCTACTAGATAAGGGGGTTTTTTTGTGTGTTTTGTTTTTCTTTTCCCCTGCTGTCCAAAGAGCTGCTGATTAGCCCATCTCTTGTCACTGTGGGCAAGCCTGTCCTCTGAAGGGTACACATGCTCATGTCTTCTCTCTGGAACTTTCTGGTCCTCAGAACCACTCAGATCATAGAATCACAGAATGGTTTGGGTTGGAAGGGACATTCAAGACCACCTCATTCCAACCTCCTGTCATGGGCAGGCACACCTTCCACTAGACCAGGTGCTCCAAGCCCTGTCCAGCCTGGCCTTGAACAGGTCAATATTTCTTAAACCAGCAACGATTCTGGCTGTAAAATTGTCAGGGACTCTGCACACACACACACAAACACACACACACACACTTCTGTATCTGTTGGTTGTCACAGCTCTAATGGAATCTATGGAGCCAAATTTGTCCCAGGCATTTGCAGCAGGCAGGTAGAATTCCTGCATCCCATTTTGGATGCATCGTTCATCCCCACAGCAGAACAAACTGCTTCCCCCTCACACCCAGTCTGAGATCTGAAGGCAGTGGGCTCTGTGGGTGCCATCCAGCACCAGACAGGTCGAGAGATCCAACTGCAAACCCCACTCCTCTGCTCTGCTGTGCCCCTGGTACCATGCCCTCCCTGCCCTCCTGCTCACCCCAGCACTCATCATCCCCCTGCTGACTCGCAGCAGCTCCAGAATCATTGTGGGTCCTTTCCCGATGATGTATATGATCTGTTCTTAACTGCTGCTGTTTTTGGCAGCTTGTCTCGTTATTCTAACTGCTTTTCATGAGCAATTTCTGTCAGGAATCCCTCCCTGCCCTGCATATACACACACACAGACACTTAACTTTAATCCCTGACCTCTCATTCCTGTCTCCATTTATTGCTGTGAATTGTTTCTTGGCCTTGGTCCATTCCTTCTCCTTTTGGTTCCTCTACAACTTTGCTGGGTTTTATAGATTCCCATCATTTTCCACTCCAATCTCTTTCAGTGAAGGTCACTGAGGGAAAATTCTGGCAGATGCACCCACAGTGCAGTCCCCAGCCCCACACCAGACACCACAGCAATGCCCTGAGCAGATTTTCCTACATTTTTTTCATAGTACTCTCCAGGTGTGGCATCACATCTCCCTGTGGACCCCAAACTCAGACATCTCACTCCTCCCAGCATCCTTGCTCCAGGTACTCTTTTTCCAGGGGTCCAAGAACATTCCCACTCATGCTTTTTCCACACCCTTGTCCGGGGTGGATTCTGTGGGCAGGAAAGCAGGAATGGCTGCTGGTCTTTTGAAGTCCTCAAGGCCAAAGATTCCATAAGATCAACACAGTGTCTCATCTGCCCTCTCTCTGCTGCTCTGAGGGTACACTCAGTCTGGAGAGGGGACACCTGCCCCAGGAAAGGGTCTGGATGGGGTTTGGCTGCCTCTCCTCCCCAGTTCCCCCCTGCCTGGGGTCAATCACCTACCCAAATCCATGTCAGCAGCCTTGGGGCGGTGGGAGCAGGGCACGTTCTTGAAGATGGCATCCAGGATCTTCTCCTTGACCTGTGTGATGGTGTCACAGTTCAGGATCTTCACCGGGATCTCGGGGCTGTTCACGTTGTCGGGGTTCACGCAGCTCAGGACCTGAGAGAGAGGCAGTGAGACCCACCACACACGGCACAGCAGCACAGGCACCCTCTGGCTGCCCCTCTGGCTGCTCTCTGCATCCCACAAGCCATCTAGGGTGTAACAGTAGGGAAAAATGGGCCTTGAGAGCATTCCCTCCTTCAAGAGGGCACAGGGATCTGGTTTCACATGGGAGGGATTCACTGCACCCACAGCTGTGCCCAGGGAATTAAAGGAAACTCCGTGTTTGGCTCTAAGTATGTGCTGTGGGCTCCCAGATGTTACAGCCCCTAAGTTGACTTAGGGCTGATGTGGAGTTTTTTCTGAACTGGTGTCTCATATCCCTGTGAGCTGGAACTGCTGTACTTGTGGGAACAGCCCTTTGGATTTGAGACTGATTTCCTTGGCATCTTCATTATACTTAATCACAGAATGCTTTGGGTTGGAAGGGGCCTTAAAGATCATCTAATTCCAATTCCCCTGCCCCAAATTCCACTAGGCCAGGTTGCTCCAAGCCCTGTTCCAGTCTGACCCTGAACACTTCCAGGGATGGGGTAGCCACACCTTCTCTGGGCACACTTGTTCCAGTGCCTCATCACCCTCACAGGGAAGAATTTCTTTCTTCATAACATAGAGCCCATGAATACCAGCTCATGGGTTCTGGTGCTTTCTGTACAAATGGTCGTTGGTGCAAACTTTTCATAGAATCCATTAAAAATGTACCCAGGTCTGACCCTGGCTGGAGCCCAACTGATACCCACAGGGCTCTCCAGAGCTTTCCTTGGCCTCTGACCCATTCCATGCTTCCTGGATAGCTGGCAAGGTGCCCTAATTCAGCAGAGGTCTCCTTGCAGTGCCACCTGACTTTGATAATTCGGGTGAAAACGCTCTTCAACCTCTAAACCTTAAATGTGCCCAGCCATGGCACTGACCAGGCCCCTCTCAGAAGAATGTGATTCATTTTGAAGTGCAGGGCTTCTTTAAAAATGAAACACAAGCCAACATCAACAACCTCTGCTTTCACATTTAGCAGAATCAAATTGACCCAACTGGAGAGGCCTCTCGTCTCTCTGAAGGAAAATTTAATTTTCTCCAAAGGCTCTGTCCAAGAGTAAATTCAAAGCACATGGGGTGGTGAGGGGGGAAAACCTTAAACACACTCAAAGAGTGTTTAAGAGCAACCTGCTGCTCACCCTTGGCCATGTCTGCACTGACCATTCTGCTCTCTTTTGGCTACAGAAGTGTGAAGTCTATAAAGTTTTATAAACTTAGCACACCTCTGCACTTGAAAGGAGCGTTCCCTGGTGCTCCAGGCAATATATAGCTATTAAATGTTCCTGGGCCACTTTTACAAGTGCAGACATGTTAGTTTTGGTGCCTGAAACAAATTTTATCTTGACTGTAAATTCCCTTCTGTAGCACACAAGAGGTGCTGGAACCTCCACCACTTCTATCTTCACCTACTAAGATGCAGTGGGAGCTCAAAGTTGCTTAAAACAGGGTGAAATCATATCAGTATAATTACACACTGGCTCCCCAGGCTCCCTTTGGTGATGTTATGCTCAACTAAGAGGGACTTGTGAAGATTTTGCTTACAAAGAGCTCTGTGATCTTGCTGGATGAAAGGGGAGATATTGATTAGATCATAATGCTATTATTTATCTGTCACTTCCAGAAGTATTGAAGAAGCATCAATTCAGATAATAATAACAGCCCAGATTTACAGTTCTGTGGCATCTTTCATCTCAAAGGATCACAGAATTAGACATAAAAAGCCCTGTTGAAATGCATCCAGTGTTGAGGTTCTTAGTTGGTGCAGCCCTGTG
Organism: Lepidothrix coronata; assembly: GCF_001604755.1. Taxonomy (NCBI): domain Eukaryota; kingdom Metazoa; phylum Chordata; class Aves; order Passeriformes; family Pipridae; genus Lepidothrix; species Lepidothrix coronata. The sequence continues at coordinate 6,792,687 of NW_016690200.1, forward strand.
CAGCCCTCCTGGGCTGTGCCCAGTCCTTGCCTGCAGGAAACTCCTTGGGTGTATCCAGAAAATAAACACTTGATTGCTGGGAGCCTGTGCTGCTGTTGGGGTTATGGTTGGGCTCCATGACCTTAAAGGTGCCTTCCAACCTAAATTATCCTATTACACACCTGTAGGGAAATGGAAAAGGGATGGCAGGCTGGGACAGCTCTTTTGAGAGTGTTATGGGGGTCACACATGGTTCTGGAGACCAAGGTACTCTGCAGGTGTCTCCCAGAGTTCTGATCTCAGCTGAGGTGAAATGAGCTGATGCCAAGCACAACAAGCCCTGTGCTGGGATTAATCCCTGATTCAAACAGCTGGAGTTCAGTTTAGCCCCCAACAAGAGGCCCTTTAGTGCTCTTTAAAACAATCTGGGCTGCCCTGCCAGGCCAATGTCTGGTCCAGAGGACCCAACACCTCCTGCAGGTGCTGACTGGTGTCCCCCACACCAGTACCCACCCACCAGCTGGAAGGTGACAATGGGGATTTGCTCTTTTTAACTTGTTTATCCTCGAATTTCACAGACTGCCAGGTTTGGAAGGTGTCAGAAAACTCTGCCCAGTGAGCCACAGTTCTTCATGCCTTGACTACCACAACCCTTTCCTCTGCCAGCTCAGTTGGAATAAGAAGAGCAGGGAAGGCAATATTTGAAAGAAGTTTGCTCTCAGGGGTTTCAGGCAGAGATGGGGGAGCTGATAGTCCCTGTAAACCCCTGAGCTTCCATGTGTTCATTACAATGACCATCAGGAGTCTCTTTTCAACATTTTAGGGAATTCACACATCACTTATGGAAACCAACACCCTTCCCAGAGCACAGTGGCTTTGACATACGTGTGCCAGGTTTCACATCAACTCTCCACTGGTGTTTTCCTGCTCTCGTGGAGCAAGAAACTTTTCTCTGTACTGATGAAACCCAAGCTAAGACAAAGAACTAATCCCATTGCTCCTGCAGTGCTGCTCAGCTGCATCAATCTTGGATGTCCACTGGTGGGGAAGATACCCCCTGATGGCCTGTGTTGTATTCCCACAGGATTAGTCACCCTGAGGGAAGTTTTGCAGTGCTGATCTCCCAAATGCAGTCACTGCTGCTGCTCCATCAGCCACCACCTGCCTTTGAGCCCTGAGGGGCAGAGCTGGTGAAGTGGAGGAAGGGGAGAGGAGACTTCGGTGTCACTCAAGGATGTGAATGTTTTGGCACTGAGAGGACAAGAGCACTTGGCACTGCTGTTCTGTCACGCACTGGGGTCTGTGTCACATGAGGATGTGCCAGTTGTGGGGTCAATATGAAAAGGAATGGGACTGGGAGCACACTGAGCAGTAATCTCTGAGCCCTGCCCTTCCCCTGTATGACCTTGTGATGTGTCATCTCACTGGATTTGTGTTTATTGACCTTTTTCAACATCCTTGGGTTTGTTTTTTTTTTATCTGCCAGCCCTTCCAGTCATGAACTGTCTCTAAATGTCTTATATACATGCAAAGCTTAGCTCAGCTAAGCCCTGATGGCCATTACAGATTACTGACATTTAAATAATAAAGGCAGAACTTGCAACTACTCATATGGCTCTGAGTTCTCTGCAGTGTTTGAGTGGCCTGACCTGGGAGCTGGATGTCCTTACAGTTTCTGTCCCAGGGACAGAAATCCTTCTCTCCCTTCTAGATTGGGCTGAAAGGTTCAAGGGGGCTTGGTGGAGAAAAAGGAGAAGGACCCCCCGAAAAAACCAAGGATAGGAAAGCCTTCTGATGTCATAGAATTATAGAATCACAGAATGGTTTGGGTTGGAAGGCACCTTAAAGACCATCTAGTCCCAACCCATGGGCAGGGACACCTTCCACTATTCCAGGTTGCTCAGAGCCCCATCCAACCTGACCTTGAACACTTCCAGGGATGGGGTGTCAACAACTTCTCTGGGCAACCTCTTCCAATATCTTGATGGTGACTTTCTTCCTGCCACCAAACTCCCTCAAAAGCCTTAACCAAAGGCAGCTGGAAGGATCTTTATCCATCTGGACTATGTTCTCAGGAGAGAGGATCCCATTAGGCTGCCAGCAGTGGAGCCACTGAGGTGTGCAGGGACCACACAGGGTAGGTCACTGCTCCAGATGTTCTGGGCATCTCCTCCCTGTCACTCTCAAACACTAATTAGCCAACACTCTTGACAGCTTCTAACACATCTCTTTGCTCCCTTGTGTTATTTGTATTAACAGAAATGCAGCTGCTGCAGGAAATGGATGGTTTTTCACCTCCCAGTGAAGGCAGAGCAGTGGCAGCAGCAGTGAGGGTTTTGCATCTGGATTCTCCTTTGGTGAATGGCTAAAAACACCACGGATTCTGGCAAAGGCAGATGGCAGCCAGCAGGGATGAAATCTGCCTGTGTCTCATAGATGGGATAATGTAGCTGGGTTTTCAAGAGCACTAACACGAGAGGGGGTTCCTCTGGGGTTCACAGATTAGAGAAGGCCCACTGTTCAGCTGCAACCATTTATTCCAGCAAATCACATCTGTAAGTAGCTTAATTTCTCCTGGCTGAAAATTCCCTTGTAAGTACAGGAATTCTTACAGACTGCAAAGACCCTCAGACACCGAGGGCTGCTTCCTTGGACACCTGTAGGACCTGGCAGACAGCAACTTGGAGCTACCTGGTTTTGGAGAGAAACCAGACCAAAACAATCTAAATTTAGTACGTGAGGTGTGTATTGTAAAATCAATTCATTCCAGGTGCCTGAATGTGCTCCATCTTTTTTTTTTTTTTTTCTCTCCCTGGATTAGTCAATTCCTTTGGATCTGCTGTTCACTCAAACCATGTTCAAAACCGTGATTTAAAATATTAGGTCATGGAATAGAATCATGAAATCATAGAATGGTTTAGGTTGGAAAGGACCTTAAAGATCATCTCGTTCCAACCTCTCTGCCATGGGCAGGGGCACCTTCCACTATCCCAGGTTCCTCCAAGCCCTGTCCAACATGGCCTTGGACACTTCCAGGGATGGAGCATCCACAGCTTCTCTGGGCAACCTGTTCCTGTGTCTCACCACCCTCACAGTAAAGAATTTCTCTCTAATATCTACTCTAAACCTACTTTCTTTCAGTTTGAAGCCATTCCCCCTTGTCCTGTTAATCCATGCTCTTGTCAATAGTCTCTCTCCATCTTTTTTTGTGGGCTCCTTTCAGGTACCACAAAGCCACAATTAGGTCACCCCAAAGCTTCTCTTTTCCAGGTCATGATTAACGAAGGCTAAAGAATAAATCATAGAATCCCTTAGTTTGGAAAAGACCTCTAAGATCCTTGAGTATGTGCCTTCCAAAAGCAGGCCTGGCCCTGTCTTCCAGGAATAATGGCAATAAACAGCCTGTTTCCATGTGCCACACTGCTGGAATTGGGATTTACCTCAGCCAAGCGCTCAGGATATGTGAACATCCCAGGGAATTTTAGCCCCATAAACTGCAAACTCACAGTGCTGGTTTAGAGCAGGAGATTGAGGGAATTCCCACATCAAAAACACTAAATCAGTTCTTTGCTTTATTTCATGACTGTATATTTTTAATAAGATGTGTCACACTGCTGAAGAAAGGTAGAGAAAGGACAGAATTAAACAGAAATAAAGAGAAAGAGAAAGGAAGAACAATCCTATTCCCATTCTGCTTCTTCTTAATCTCCTTCACCGGAGCTGATCTCTGTAAATCTGCTGAGATTCCTATCGGGATATATTTGTCTGCTCTTGAGATGTAAGAGGGAGAGCTGATTAACATCAAGCAGCACAAAGGGAAGGAGGAGAGCTTTGTTCAGGCTGCTGTATAATTACTACTCTTTGCTGGCTGCTTTCTATCAAGCCTAAAAGGATCTGGGGGGATTTCCTTTGGTGAAAGGGATCACTCCGTGTCTGTGTTTTCCTTCCTTCTGCTCCCTCTCTCCATGTGAGAACAGCCTCTGAATTGCTCCACAACAACAGCAAAGAAGGACCATGCTGATGATTTAACAGGAAAGTCATGTTTTTAATACGCAAAATAAAAGTGTGATCTTATTTAAGGATAAAATCCAATCCCCCATCAGACCTGGATTCGATCAAAGCTCAGCTCTAGACTGAAGACAAGCAGAATTTCAACATCAGCCCACCTGAGCTGAGGTTTAAGACAGGTCAAGGAGCCAACATCGACTGGGGGTTGGAACCAGATGATCTTTAAGGTCCTTTCCGACCCAAACCATTCTGTGATTCTATGATTAGGCAGAGTTTTCAGAGCTATCTAGAGTGAAGTGAAACGAATGTCCCTCATACGAAACTGCAGTTAAAATAATCTGATCAATTTAGAGCATCTTCTGACTGTCCTAAAATTGGGGTTGGGTTTGTCTGAGGACAAAGGCACAGGAAAGAGAAAAATTATGAGGATCACTGAAGACTTAGAAAGTGATCTTTATCCTACAGAGACTTAGAAGCTCCGTGGATTTAGCGTATCCAGGAAAGAATGAAGGCCCAAAAAAACACACTAAGAAGAGATATCTAATGCTCTTTAATTGATGCTCTTTAATCAAGTGGGAAAGGGTGTAATCTCAGAGCAGAAGCTAAAGCTGCACATCTGCAATGTATATCTTGCACCATGCAGACAATTCCATTTTGAAGCGAATGACTCAGTGCCAGGGATTAGTTTTCTTTCCCTTGAAATCTTTAAATCAACTTCATTTTTCTTTGACTTGTGCTTCCTCAAGAGAAATGGCTGCACAAGTTCTAGAGCAGACCTAAAGTCCCTCCACTGTGTACCTCTGACATATCCCTTGACGCTGAAATCCTCACGGGAGAAAGAGATTTTTAATTTTAATAATCAATCTTCAGCAAGGTTACCCTGCTGGAATACGGGGATAATTGTCCCAAAGGGTCAGCATGTCCATCATGGGCTTCTGTTCTCTAAATTCTGTTTTTCTAGAAGGTTCTGGACAAGCCCACAGGACTCAGAGCACTCACCAGTGTCTTGTAGTCGATCTGCTGTCGGATGAGCTTGTCCTCACTCAGGGAATACCGGGCCTCCCCAGTGATGGAATCGATGGGACCCTTCTCCATCTGCTGCTTGATGGCACAGAAAAGGGAGAAGAGAGGTTCTCCAGCACACTCCTGAAGGGGTGAGAGACAACCATGAGGTGAAACAAGAGGAGGAGAGGTGAGAACCAAACTCACGTGGCATCTCAGTGACTGCTGTGGCTTGCTATCCCCGATCTCTCCAGACCAATACATCAGTGTATTCCATACAGCCCAGGAGCAGAGGTCACCCTCCACTTCCACAGAGTGCAACCAGCCCTGGAAAGCCAACTCCACAGTATCCTGTCATGGGACAAAGCTGTCAGTGCTCCCTGGCAGTGCTGGGACCGGCAGAGCCTTGCAGGTGCTGTTCCAGTCAGTGCCACCAGGCCAGAGCTCTGCACTGGTGGGGAGGGTTCCAGAGATCCTGGAGGCAGCTCTGAAAGGGAGTGGACTGATGGTGCCTCATCCTGGGTGTCTGGGCAGTGTCCACAGCCTCCCTGAGCACCCTCATGCTGAAGGCAAACAGGGATGCTCAGGCAGGAGCAGCTCCATGAGCCAGGGGAGATGTGCCCCTGGGTCTGTGTGGTTGCACTGATGATGTCAGACATGTGGAGCCCACACGGGACAGCAACAAGCAGCCCACAGGCAGGGCCAGCAAACACACCTCTGCCTAATTTCCCCTCATCATTCACACTCACTGCACTCCTCTCCCCACACTTTTCCCAGCCTCTCCTCCCTTGTTGCCCTCCCTCAGCACATTCCCCGCCATGAACCCCTCCTCATGCTTTCCCCTCTTGCCTCTTTCCCCCTTCATCCTTCCTCCCCTCCTCACCCTCTCCTCTTGTGTCCCAACTCAGGGAGTGAGGTCATTTTCCCCCGGTGTAAATCCCAGGGAAAACAAGTTAATAATCAGAAGCAAAGTGGCCCCTTTTTCAGTTCCTACACCTGTCTCCCACTTAATTAGCTTATCTGCCAGGAGCATATTGCTTCTGTGTGCCTGTCTCTTGCCCTTATCAGGCCTCTGTTCAGGCTAAGGCAAGAAGACAAGTAGCTGAGTGGGGTGAAAAAAGCCTATTATAAAAGCAGCTCTTTAGAGAGTCACCTCCTTATATCCTTTCCTTTCAGCTCAGAGCAGGGATCTGATACTGAAGTCACTAAAATTACCTTCCAGGGACCTTCAAAACTTTCCCCTGTGCTCATCCTTGAACTGGGGGAGGCTCAGGGGATTGGGGTTTGTTTGTGAAGCCTTGAATTGCCAGGCAGAGGGTGGTTATTGTGTCCAAATGAGGCTGTCAGGTGTGAGGATATTTAGCAACTGCACTGGGAGTGGGGGAGAGGAGCAAGCCCAGCTCCTTCCCAACAGGCTGACTCTGAGTTTGGTCTCTTGGCAATTGTCATGCCTGGGGCTCAGTGTGGGTCCCCCAGGGGGGACCTGCCATCACCCAGCAGGTCTCAAAGGCTGAAAGATTCTTTTTTTGTTTTTTGCTACCCACCACCCCAAGGAGACCTTCCAGGAGGAACAAGAGGGCTCAGAGGGTTCTTTCACTCTTTTGCTGCTGAGTGTCCTTCCAGCTGGGGCTGGATCTCAGAACTGCCTCTGAACTGAGGTGGAAGAAGATCTCCAGCCACCACGCACCGAAAATATGGGTCACCACATGATGGAGAACTCAGGCTGCTGGTAAAAAGAGAGCATTTTCCATACAGGTCTCAATCATGGTCTGAAAACCTCCACATTTCAGCACTGACCCTCAGATCCCACCTCTGTGCAAGGAGAAAGACCAACAGGCTGCTTCTCTAACAAAGTGTCCCTCTTTGTTCTTCCTGGATGAGAAAACAGCCCATCTCCAATCAGGCAGTGACCTCCTTCCAGAGGAAAAAAAAGAATTTTTCCTTTATATCTGGGAAGTTTTTGCCCCAACTAAACCTCACCAGGAAGAAATGTATTAAAGCAGCTGTTTTTCCAGGCTCCTCTTACCTTGAGGAACTTGTAGAGAAGGAAGGTGAACCAGTTGGTGAGCATTTTCTCAGCCACAGACTCTGTCCTAAAATCAGGGAGGGAGAAAAGGCAAATTGGAAATGATTTAGTTGTGCTGATCATATCAAAGAACTAATCAAAATATTGGCCTGGTCCATCTTACTGCCCAGATCTCTGAGCCCTGTGCTAAGTCTGGCACGACAATTTCAGGCTTCAGCATGATTTGGATTTAGGGAACCTGCAAATTCTTACTGCCTTGTTGACTCTCCTGTGACCACAACTCCCTGTGTGTCTGTTTTTCAGTTTCTTCAACAACAAAAAAAAGTTGACAACATTTGAGGGAATCTTCTGCGAAGAGCTCAGGGAGGATAAATCCATCAAATACAAGGAGCTCAGAGCTAGGCCATATGTCAGGTAGGCTATATAAATACTCAAGAGAGACAGATCTAAATCTCTAGGGAGCAGTCATCTAGCACTGCCTATCTCTCTGGCATTTGGGAGTGATTATACTCCTCAGTGTGGCAATGTGGAGCATTCACAGAGCTCATGCTTTTGCCCTTGAACATTCTGTCCTCCACGAAACAGAGATCCATCTCGAGGCTTCAGGATGAACTTTTCCTACAGAAAGACCAACTCAGACCTGTAAGTGTGGTTTGGACACCAGGGGCACAGGATAAACCTGTGTTGGCTCCACTACATGCACTGGTGCTGCTCAAGTAGAAAGCACAAGTCCCTGTCTGGTCGAATTAAAGTGGATCCTCCTTGTCCTGGCTCTCACCAAAGCCACACAGGGGTTCTTGCTTGTTTTTGTTGTTCCCTGCCCTGAAAAATCTCTTTGGAGCTGTAGATGCCATGTGGGATGAACACTGGACTGAGGTGAGGGGGGAAGATCACTTCTGCCAGCTCCTTCTTTCTGTCAAATATCTCCAAAACGGCCAGAAAGGTGTTGGAAGATTCCCTTCCATCCACAGACTCATGGGGAGGGAAGGGAAGCATCAAGTTGGATCCAGCTGCTCCAAATCATTGTGTGAGGACCTCACACCAACATCTGACCCAAGGCACTGAGCTATTCATGTGTTCTGTGCTGGTGCTGCTCAGACCTCCATCTCAGAGCACAAAGCACGTCTCTGGTTTCTCCTCATGTTTTCAGACCTTGGAACAGTGGATGTGCCTTCTCTGTTCCCTGGCTCTCCTTCCAAAGGCCACAGTAATGTCCAACAAAGAGGACTAGAGTTAGAAAAAAGCTAGAAGAAGGAGAAAGAGGAAAGATGGGATGCTCAGGACAAGACAGTAATGAGCAACCAGGGAAGACAGAGAGGGAGAAAGGGGAAGAAAAAGGAGAACATGAAGGGAGGAGACAGTTGGAAGGAGGCAGTGCCATCCAGCATCAGAGGAGAAGCACAGAAAGGAAGTCTGGGGACCGCTGCAGGGTGGTCACCAGCCAGGCTGGAGGGCTTGAATCACATCAGGGAGTCAACTGACACCAAAGCAAAGTCCAGCCTGTGCCCCTGGCATTGCTGCCCTGAATGCCAGGAAGTGCCTTCTGCTCCCTTTTCTACTGATTGACCATAGAGGGCCATGTGCCAAAGGAAAAGCCTCCCAGAAGGCACCAGAGATCTCTTCCCTGCCCAAGCCATCCATCATAATCAGCTGAGGGCTCCTCAGAGTTGGCTCAGAGCAGTGGCAAAGGCCATTCCTCTCCAGAAGACTCCCCCTGATTTTACTCAGGATCAGAAGGATTGGTTCAGACCATGAAAAGGAGACTGATCCTAAAGGGAGAAGAGGCAGCACTTCCTTAGGCAGGGAAGGCACTTAAATTACAGAGAAGTAGATTTCTAACTCAAGGTTTCCCACAGAACTGTGGAGTTTAGACCTCAGACCAGGCCAAGAAGCACCAATTCAAACTTGTGCCTCGTATAAAACCAGCTCTGTTGTCCTGCTCAGCTCTTCTGCTGCCTTCCCCAAACTCCCAGCACCAATGCTCTGGGAGACACAGGAGATCCCACAGTGCAGCTGAAGACTCTCCATGTGTTCATAGGTAATCAAGGAACAAAAAACAAAGCTGGGAATTCCACACCCCATGCAGGAGACGGAAGAAGTTGACATACTGCTCACCAGGGATATAAGACAGCCTGTTTTATGAGATCCTACAAAACATAGTTGGAGTTTGTAGGTTAAAAGGAAAAATAAGCCTAAATTTAACAACTTAAGCATGCAGAGAGTCCAAAATAAGGATCAGGAAGCAGGGGCTTTTGCTGCCCTTATGAAACTTTATGGAGGATCCACATGAAAATCCGGAGATAGTTTAGTTCTGGAACTTTTAATTCCTTAAATGTAACTTAACCCAATTCTGTAACTATCAATCATTGACCACTTTTTAGTTAAGGAGGAGAGGAATCAAGAGCTACAGCTTTCCTCCAAAGATGACTATGATTACGTTGGACAGCGGAGCACAGGCTTCCCAACCCAACTCCCTCCAGCCCCAGCCATCCTCACCTCCGGAGCAGCAGCTTGGGGTGGTTCTTGCTCTCCAGGTTTTTGTCTATGAGGTCGGCCAGGAGCTGTTTGAGGACATCAGTGGCGTATTCCAGCTTGCTCTGCAGCACTGTCATGATCAGCGAGGCCACGTTGCCGCGGTCCCTCATGGAGAAGCTGCGCTGGGACTCCAGAGTGCGGATGAAGGACAGCAGGAACACCTTGTTGTTGATGAGCTGGGCAAAGAGCTTCAGGCCTTTCTCCACCCTCTCCTGCCTGTAGCCAGGGACCTGCACAAGAAGAAAGGGAGTTTATGCCTTTATACCTTTCTCAGACCTCCCCAAATGGGTCTTACACCATTTTCTGCCTCTCTGCCCTCATCCCTCCAGCTCCTCCAATTAAGGGGAGAGAGGAAGAGAGTCCACACATCATCTAATGATTAGGAAGCCTGGCAGAACTCCTACTCACAGCCAGATGATTTTTTTCCAATCCTGTGTTTCCCTCTCTGAACAGCACTTCAGAAAGGGATTGCTGGTGCCTGGATGTGGTACTACACCACATTATATTTTTATTTTAGTCAAACTGAAGTCTTATTCTAGTTTTATCCAAAACTTCTTTCTCATCCCTTCAAGAAACCTTCTTACAGAGGTTTGGGATTAAACTTCAGGAGAGGCAGAAAGAAAGTGAATGGGAAAGAGAGAGTGGGGTCAAGGTTTGAGGAGATGAGGAGATGAAGAGACACAGAGGTTTGTAAGTCTCTAATATATGTCTCAGCTGTGAGAGGTTACTGAACTAGTTTTTATATAAAAGAATTTAGGATCTCAACTCTGGAGCCTGTGCTCCACAGTCACAGAATCCTAGAATCACAGAATCAACTGGGTTGGAAAAGCCCTCCGAGATCATCCAGTCCAACCCTTGCTCCAACCCCGCCGTGGTTCCCAGCCCATGGCACTGATGCCACATCCAGTCTGTCCTTAAACACCTCCAGGGACAGTGACTCCACCCCTCCCTGGGCAGCCCATTCCAATGGCTGAGCACTCTCTGTGAAGGATTTCTTCCTGATGTCCAACCTAAACCTCTCCTGGTGCAGCTCAAGGCTGTGCCCTCTTGTCCTACT
>NW_016690200.1:6803570-6830480 GCF_001604755.1 Lepidothrix coronata
GCCACACTCGGGCTCCTCTTCAGCTCCCTGCCCAGCCCAACTCCCAGCTCCCTTCCTGCCTGGCTGCTCTCCAGCCCCTCTGGCCCAGCCTGCAGCTGCAGGGGCTTCTGGTGGCCAAAGGGCAGGACCCGGCCCTTGGCCTTGGGGAACCTCAGCATGGTGGTCCGTGGTGGGCTTCACCCTTCCTGGTCCTTCTGACTCTAGAAAAAAATGGAGCCTAAATAGGGAACCCCAAACTCATTCCTCCATGTTGCTGAAGCTGTTCCAGTTCTTGAAGAAAAACCTTCCCTGGAAGCTGGATGGTTTCACCAAAGAGCAACACATGTCGCTGAGACATGGATGTATTAATAACCAACCAAATTTGGCACTTTAATACAGAATAAGTTGGCATGTTTAAACAACCAACTAATGCAGGCCCCTTATAGAGTCATTATTTTAATTCAGGAAATTAGAGTTCTTAACTCTTTTTGCATACAGCAAATAAATTACTTCCTAAATAGCTTGAGACAACCAACCAACCAACCAACAAACCACTACCACCCATCCTGCCAATAATTATTTCTAACTCACTTGCTTGAACATTTAATATTGTCTATCCTCGGGTTATTATGGAGAATTAAATAAAAAATAACAAGAAAAGTATTTTGTGCTGCATCTGGAAGCAGTTAATTAGCAAATGAACTGGAAATAAGTGAGACCTTCTCACTGCAGGATCTTTTGCAATAAATAGCAACTCCTTGGTGCTCCAGAGAAGGGAGCAGAATGGGAGCTGCCTTCGTGTTGGTACCAAAGATGTTGACTCTGAAAGAGCTGCTGAAGCTTTACAGAGGATTAAGGAAAAAAAATAATGAATGGAATGAAAGGAAGGAGAGATCAAAGGTGGTGAATTGAAACATTAGCTCTGTGTGTATGTACAGAGGGGAGCATCCATGCTAAGACCTCTGTAGGGGTCAGATGCTATTCTGTGATCAGCTGTCTGGGGTTAATGAATGTAGGGATTGAAATTGGCTGTGGGGATAATGAAAGTATTTGTGTGTGTGGACACACATGTGAGAGGGAGATTCAGCACCCCTTGTTTCTCCTGCCCATTTATTGAAGCTGCTGAGTTACTTGTCCTGAGGGAAAGCAGCTTGAGACCACTTACCTGCACCCCACAATTAAATGTGTGCTGTAGTGAATGTGTAACTCAGCCTCCCACCCAGTCCCACAAGTCCTCCTTGCTGACAGATCAGGTTTTCTAATGGTTCTCTCCACACAGTTCAATGAATTTTGGCTCTTCCGAGTGGAAGGAGCAAAGACGAGCAGGGACCTCTGATTACACAGCCAGCCAAGCACAGGACTGCCTGTGCCAGCTCCTGCCTCTCCTTCCTGCCAACTAACCCCAGTCTTGGCCTCCAGCAATCTCACCAGCCCCTCTGAAGATCAGAACCTGCCAAAGACTTTGCAGAGAGCTGAGCCAACAACCTCCCTGGCCTTGGCCATGGTGTAGCTCCTGATTCTCTGGCCCAGGTATTCCCAGAGAAGAGCCTGTCCATCTGCCAGAGCCTGATGCAGAGATTTTAGGCTGGCAGAACTCACCTGGGCTCCCATCAAGCTCTCTGTCACCACTGAGGTCACACAGGCTGTGTGGAGACCCCAACAGTGGTGGGCACTGTCTCACTGAACTCCCACCTTAATTGTTCAGAGAGTCGGGGTGGAGGAGGAAGGTGTGGGCAAAGCATTGACAGAGAGATGCTGCAAACCACAGAGTGCAGCAAAGGTGAACCTCCTTCAGTGGCAGGAGGTTATTTTTATAGGGGTTGCCACAAAAATACTGGCCTCTTGGTAGTGTGAGGGTCATACAAAGCTGGAGTGACACTGGGAAGTGCCCTGCTCTGTCACACAACTTCTTTTCCTTGCCCCTACACAGCAGTAACTAATTAATCCAGTCTAAAAATCAAGCCACAGCAGGGTGAAAACCAAGGAGAAGCTTAATAGAGTAGGCCTAATGCACACAGATTTGTGAGAGTCTTTCAGATAAGTGAGGGATCAAAGAGAATTTAACAGGTAACAAGTGACAGGATGAGAGGAAATGGCCTCAGGTTGGGCCAGGGAATGTTTAGATTGGATATTGGAAAAATTTCTTCACTATAAGGCTCGTCAAGTATTGGAACAAGCTGCCCGTGGAAGTGGTGGAGTGACTATCCCTGGAGGAATTTAAAAGATGTAGATGTGGCACTTTGGGACATGAGTTAGGGTGGAACTGGCAGTGCTGGATTAATGGTGGGACTCAATGATCTTAGAGGGCTTTTCCAACCTTAACAATTCTATGATCTGAGTCAGCAGCCACCATCTCCCCCTTTCCATATGGATTTTTAATGAGGTGCAGTTTTGTCCCTGGTAGCACACAACATTGGAAGCCACAATGTCCCCACCACACCCCACCACACCCCTGTCACTGAGGACCAAACAGGGAGGAATGAGAGGATTCAGAAGCAGCAGGTGTTGGTTTCTTACCTCCAGATCCCTCAGAACTGGGTGATCTTCAATGCCAGGGAAAAGCACCCTCATGGTGTAGGTTCTGTAATCCAGGAAAGGGATCCCAGCTCCATCCAGGTCACTGGTCAGCTCGTGGATATCTGTCTGCAGCTCTGCAAAGGCTGGCAGAAAAAAAGGAACAACTCAGGTAGCAGTGACAACCCAGACCCCCCTCCCCATGATGGGAAAGGCTCTCACACTCACATGCATGAGACTAAGGTACAAGTGGAGAAGCAACATGTGGAGAGGAAAAAGAAGGTGGACAAGAGCAGTGGCACCTTTCCTACACCACAGCCTTTCCCCAGAGACATGTGCCAGGGATTTCTCTGGACTGTGAGTTAGCAAATGCAGTTAGGACAGGCTGGAGGAAGGCTGAGCTCAGGGAAAACATGCAAAGTCAGATTAGACCCAGGCTTGAAGGCTCAACGCTCTTTTTGCTTGTGCTGTTTTGGCTCAAATCTTTGTGGCTGGATGTCTCTCTTCTACCAACACTGACACTGTGCCAGCTGCCCTCCTCATCCTACCTTCTTTGCACTCCAGAGCCACCCTGGACTCCAGGTTGTCCATCTGCATCTGCAGGCGCTTGAGGGTGAGGTCGCTCTCCCGGGATTTGCGCTTGTAGGCGATGAGCACGGCCACGATGAAGATGATGAGCAGCCCACCAGCCACGGCAATGCTGACAATGGCTGGCAGGCTCAGAGGGCTGTCTGGAGAGATGTAGACCATCCCTGGGGAGAACTCCATCCCTCCTACACGAGCCTAGAGGGAAAGCAGGAAAGGGTTGCGTTGAAACTGTCAGGGGAGCAGGGACATGGAGGAACTCCATCACCTCCTTGGCTTAGGCCAAAGGATGAGCTCTAGTCTCCCAAGCCAAAAAGGGAAGTGTTTGGATAGAGAACAGCTTAAAAACACCTGAAATGCCACATAGAATCACTTCTGTTGACAGAGTGACCATGAACCCAACCAACAAATGACTTGTGGTGGGACAAGTCAGCAGTCTCAATTTCCTGCCTCGGTATCAGTTCAGACTTCATTCTGTGCTTTCCATTCCTTGTCCTGAACACTGTGTTTTGCTGGGCACTGATGTCACTTAGTCCCAAAATACACACTCGTGGTTATGGTTTGGGGCATCGCACCCCACAATGGGATGGGGGACACCTGACCCAGTCAGTACAGTGGGACTGCAGAAATCAGTCACTGTTTTCTTTTGACTCTTCCATGTGGGAGCCCAAACCCACCTTTCAGCAAAAGGAAGCTCAGTAAATCTGAATCACAAACCTTGGAAAACAAGGCTGACAAACATCTCGTGATTCAAGAAGTTTGGACCCTTGTCCAGAGACCTGTTAATGTGTAACCCGGAGATATAAACCTGGCTCCAAGAAGAATTAAGAAAGGACTTTTTGAGATGATTGTTAAAACCATGTCTAAACCCCTGTAATCCCTCTATCCCCCATGTAATCCTACTTGAAGAAAAATTAACTATTTGGAAATCGCAGTAAAAACTTGTGTAACTCCCCAGTTAACATAGGTTGTCCCCTTCATTAACATGTCCAGCCCCAGATACCTTTAAAATAGTGTTCTCGTGTTCAATAAAGTATTCCAGTTCCCCCATACTGGAATCGTATCTGGCTTTTATTTTTCAGACCACCACTCTTCCATCAGATAAAGGTGTATCAGGAAGCCTCTGAGACAGTAAGAAGAAGCCTACAAAGACCACAAAGCCTGGCCCATGCCCCTTTCTCAGCCACACATTGGCATGGTACAGATGCTCACCAGTGGGACAGGAAGTTGAGCACAGCTTTTTGTTCTCCATGCACTTCCAGGGATTCCCAGAGCTTCTGCCAGCCTCTGGAAGGAGCTGCTGTGTGAGGACCTTTCTTTTAACAACCAGCAAGAAACCCTGCAAGCATTCCTGCTGCAAGGCCAACAAAATGTTCTGCTGGAGCAGGTCTGTTAGGAGTCCATTTTTACAACAGGAACACCACTCCCAGCAGTAATCCCACAGGATCCTGCTTGCTCAGGGCTACTACAAGGTTGTTCAAAGCTATTTGTAGAGTAGACTAACTTTGAGTGACGGGGGAAAAGCTCTGCTGAGCAGCCTGAAATATAAAAGAAGGCTTGTAGGGCTGTGCTGTGGCTGGGGAACGCTGGTTATAGATCAGCAGAAAGATGGGAGGTGCCCTGCTGTCGTGGGCTTGAAGGATTGTGATGTGGTGATGAGCCCCATCACTCACCCCAGAGGAGCTTTGTCACTGAGAGACACAGTTGGACCTGCACAAAGTGCAAAATCTTGCTGCCAGGTAGAAATGCAGTCAAGACCCCAAGGCTGAGTGTTTCCCACTCCCATTGCAACTGGGACCATTGTAGCACACACTTAAACTATTTTCTTCCTCTTTTATGAGGAGGATCCCTCACGTTTCCAGCTCCCACAGCAGCTGGAGAAAACACCTCCCACATCCCAGCCTGGTGTCCAGCCTTGTCCTTCATCCCCCTGGCTCTCAGCTCATTAGTCTGTCTCCAGTCTGCCTGTGCACACATTGATCCCAGGCCTCCCATGGCTCAGCTCAGGCACCTGCTCAGGTTTCCCCTCTGGGTTGCAGGAGGAAGGATCTGGTCCAAGGATGAAGGGTTGGAGCCAGAAGAGACTATGGAGCAGAGTCATGAATTAATAAAGAGTTTTCCAGCTGTTCACCACCACAGTCCTTTCTGGGGACATGAATCTCTGCGACCCCACCATCTCCTAGAAATTATTCCAGTCCCAG
This sequence comes from Lepidothrix coronata, assembly GCF_001604755.1. NCBI lineage: Eukaryota > Metazoa > Chordata > Aves > Passeriformes > Pipridae > Lepidothrix > Lepidothrix coronata. The sequence continues at coordinate 6,808,850 of NW_016690200.1, forward strand.
ATGCAACCTCAGAGAAGATACTGGTTTTGCTCTACCACCAGGTGTAGGCTGCTCCTTACTGGGTCCTGGCCAAAGACACACAGCAACAACCCTTATGTCATGGACAGGACAAAAGTGAATGTCTGAAAATACCTAATTTCCATCCACAAGGTCCTCTCATACCCTTTTTTGGACGGGCTTTAGAAGGATAACAATGTCCACAGTGAGAAATGAAACCAACCCCAAATTTATCTGCCCAGGTAATAAAGTTGGCCATTCCTGCAGTATGACACTGATGACTTGTAGAGCATCTTCAGAGGCCAAAGAACAACCCATGTTGGTTGAGGAGGCAGCAGTGGCCAGTTTTCCCATTTATTTCAAGATCCAAGGCCCAACTCACTTATAAAACCTGCACAAGGCAGAGGTTTGGGATTGGTATGTGACACACTACCCAACTCACATCCTGATCCATGCACTGAAAGCTCTTCCCTTTTACTGTAGACCACTGTTCCAAATCCTCCCTCCTAAAGCTTGCACAGTTTCCTTCCTGTCACAGTGGATCAGTAAATGGATTTATTCCATTTCATTTTCTCTTTCCAACAGTGGCCCTTTTCCTCCAAGCCCTGCAGTTAGACGAGTCTATTCAAGGAGTATCAGACTAAAATCAAACAGGCCCGTCCCAAACCCCAGTGCAGGTCTGTCCTCAAAGCTCAGAGAACAGCCCATCTCCATGGGTGGGATTTCTCTCTCCAAATATTCCACATGCACATCTGAGTTAGACATTCCAGCACGATTTCAGAGTCAATAAAGAGAAAAAGCACTTTTAGGATGTGATTTATGTGAGCTGCTTTTGACACCTCCTTTGACATCAGGATGAGATGTTTGATTCAGTGGAAGTTCCCATTTCTCTCCATTAACTAGGAGAGGATTTAGACTCCTAAAGGCAGGTGTCTAACAAAGTGTGTTCCTCTCCAAAGGTGATTTCAACACTGTGAAGGTCTCACAGTCCACAAGTAAAACTGCCTTGATGTGAGAGAAACTGAGTCTTGAAGGAGAAAGCCTAAGAAGCTGCAATATTATTTTGAGAATTTAAAAGAAAAAGAGGCAAATATATAGATATAGCCCTACTTTATTTCTTGGGCCACCAAGTGGTTCTAGAGGAAGCTGTTTATGCCTTCCAGAAGACTGAACATGAACCCTTCATGTTACCAAGCACCAATTTGGCCACCTGTTAAGCCTATTAATCATGAATTTATTCTAAAGGGCACTATGGCAAACATCAGTTTTCTCCAACAAAGTCTTAGGGATCACCTGTAGCAGTTCAGGAGCTCCTCTTGTGCAAAACTTGCCTGTGGTGGTGTCTTTCCTGGTGCACGTTTGTCCTGGCCCAGTGGAAGTGAGTAATTTAAGATAAGAGGAAATGTGCCCTGAACTTCAGTTGCTGCATTTGACCATCTCTCCATCCACTACAGAAGGAGTCCAGTGTGAATTTCTGGATATAAGCACCTGAATTAGATACCAGGAATCCTTTAGATGTATCCCACAGCTTCACTGCAGACCTTCTCCAGCATAGTTTGAGCAGGGGAGCAGGGACATGGTGAGACTCTTGAGGATGGTCCTGTGCAGGGGTTAGAGCTGGACTCAATGATCCTTGTGGGTCCCTTCCAACTGGGCATATTCTGTGATTCTGTGATGGGTCTTCCTCATGTTTCTTTCTTTTCCTTGGAAAAAACTTGCCTCTGAGTTTTAGTCCCTTTTTTTTTTTTTTTAACCATTGCTCAAGGCTTTTTATTCCTTTCCTATTTTTTTTTTCAAATACTTAACTCTGTCATTGTACAAAAGACAGCTGAACCAGATCAAAAGCGTGTTGACATCAATGTGTGTCATTGTCACTGCTCCTTCCCTTAGTAATCATCTCTGTGTTGTCGTGGTTGATTCACTCCCATGGCCCCCTCTCAGATCTTGGCCATCTCACTTTGCAAGGAGGGGTTTGTTCAACGATCTCCTCAAGGTCACCCAGCAAATCATTGGCAGAAACAGGAGGAGGACCTGGGAGAGCTGCCTGTCCATTATCCTGACCATCAAAAGATGTTCAAATGAAACACAGCGATACATTTTGTACCAGCCCCAACAACAAGAGATGCTGTGCCGTGCTGGAGGGGGCATTTCCCAGCCCAGCTGCCCCCTGTTAAGCTCCAGATGCAAAGTCCATCCTTGAGCAATGGCCTCCATCACAGGTGACCTTCTGCCTTTTGTTCCCAGCCCAGATGCTGTCAAAGTGTTGCTTCTCTGTTGGCAGTTGAATAAAATCTGTAACTTGCCCTAAAATTGATGCTCATTAACAGGCTTCAATGCCACCACCTTCCCATGTTTCCAGCATCCTCAAAAAGGGGTTATTTTTTAATCTTTTGCTTCACTTAAACTGTCCCAAGCTGCAGGATCAGGGGAGTCTTCCCAACTGGTACAGCCTGACCAGATGTTCATCCTCCCTGATCCCCAGGGATTTATTTATTGCTCACCTGACTTGGAGTTCTCTCTCTCTAGGCTTAGCTTTGCCCACCTCTGATTGACCATATGTTTAATTATATCTATGAAAACGACAGGGGACATCCTTTGCCACGTTCCAAAGCTTTGGTGTTCACACAGAGAAAATCTCTCACTTCATTATTGCTCTTCTTGGAGCGCCTTGATGTGCTTTGCAATGAAACCAGAGTCATGGGATATTTGCATGGCTGGAAAGGATTATTCCCTCTATTTTCCAGATGACAAACTTTGGCACAGAGAAGTGAAGTAGCCAGTGTGAGGTCTCCCAGCAGCACAAGACCCAAAATAATCATCATAAACTAAAAGTTCCCAGAAAACTCTCTTTCTAAAGAGCCATACAGCGTGTCTCCATCATCTATGGGTCTCACTGCACTGAAATAAATAAATATGTCACAGGTGCAGCTTTGGGAGGGCAACAGAGAGGTGGAAAAAAAGTCATTCATGAGGGATAAGTAACACTGATGTCACTTGTCAGCTTTTGTTGTTTCTACCCACAGCCTGGTCCAGCTCCAGCGAGTTTGCTGATGTGCTGTTTATCAAGCAACAGCATCAAGGAATGCAAATCACTGAGAGGAAAGTAAAGAAGGAGTAAATAAACCAGTTGTGAGAGGAGGAGGAGCTCCATCTGATGTAATCACTAGGTCCATTCTTCACAGGTTCCAGGAAGGATGTGCAGGAGTAAACTAAGTTTTATAGATGTCAAAACTTCAAAGTCCAGTCACACTGTCATCCATATCCTGCATTTTTTTTCTTTCCTACATTAAGGCAAATTTTAGCCACCAGCATGTCAGTAATTGGTGGGGAATGTGCTGAATTTAACAAAGTATGTCATGCAGGAACATGTTACATGTATGATCTCAGATGAGCATCATAGTTCATGAGGAAACAGAAGAGGGGCAAACTTTCCTAAAGGTTTTTGTTTATGAAAGGTTCCTCACTGTCCACAAAGATCCCTGGGTCACTCTTCTACTCTTCTACTTCTCCGAGTTACCCTTGAAGGGGATATTATATCAAAAAAGGACCTTGATGTTTCTGGGAAGGCAAATGGTGATGCAACCCCTCAGAGATCCCTCCCAGCTCTTCAGCATTGCTGTGCCCTCCCAAGCCACCCAGAGAGTAGAGACTGAGGCTCAAGCACCACTTACCATCACCTTGTGCCTTCCAATGAGGTTTGGGGACTCACAGAGCAGCTGCACATCTGACACAGTCACTGCACAGGGTTTCTCCCCAACCAGAACGGTGTAGTTCAGCTTGGCATTCCCTCCTGCCACTGGTGGGATCAGGTTTTTGCCCTGGACAGAGAGGAATATCACCCCACAAAATCAAATAAACACCAGCAAAAAGTTTTCTTTCCCCCTGTAGTTCATTCCTAGGACACAAGTTTTGACATTGCACTTCATAGCTGTGGCTGCCCCATCCCTGGAAGTGTCCAAGGCCAGGTTGGACAGGGCTTGGAGCAACCTGGGATAGTGGAAGGTGTCACTGCCCATGGCAGGGGGTGGAACAAGATGATCTTTAAGGTCCCTTCCAACCCAAACCATTCTGTGGTTGTTATGACATTTGTAGTTCACCATTTGCTGACACAGAGAGGAAAAGCCAAATTAGGAAGTCAACATGAATGGCTAAAGACTCAAATCAGGCACAACAGCCTGTCCTGCTCCCTTCTCTCTGGAACTGAATTAGAAATGTTGCATCTAAGTCTTGCACGATCAAGTGCTCACTAAACATAGTCAGGCAAGGAAGACAGACCCCCCTCCAAACATGTAAGAAGCACAATCATTTCTTTGCATATGCACCACGTAAAAGAGCTGATACAGAAATGTTCCATCGTAAAATCCCTCCTCTGTATTGCTGTGCAGATTATAGAAATGACAGAGGGCTGGTTTGGGTTTAAACAGGGGTGAGAGGAAGGTCTTGCAATCCCAAAAAAGAAATAGAGTTGGGTATTTAATTGTCAGCCCTGTTGCAATCATAGAAACTGCTCTCTGGTGAGCAGCAGTTGGTACCAATTTGGGCTGCACATGGATAGTTCCAGCAGGAGTTAATATTTCTTGGTTATGGGTATTGGCAGTGGTTGGTGTTTGCAGATTGTGGCTGATATGATGCAGTGTGGTAGGGGCAAGGAATGGAGGAAGTTTTTGGGATGCCACCATGGTTTGTGGGGTGCTGGCAGGCACAGAGAGGCAACAGGCAACGTGTGTTTGTCCTTCCCCATCCAGGCCTTGGTCCCCATCTCACCTTCAGGATGATGGGACTTCCTGGCTTCAGCTCCAGGATCCCCGAGGGGTTGAAAACCTCGAAGATGGGGTTGGGGTAGTAGGTGAAGTTGGTTTTGTTGAGGATCAGCAGGGACTGCACGTTGTCAAGGATGAAGCCAAACTCCTCCGGGCGCTCGGCGAGCTCCGACTGGTGATTGGGGTCCACAGCCAGGGCTGGGGCCTGGCAGGTCATCTCTGTGCTGTTCTGCACCTCACAGTTCTGGGGAAAGAAACCCAACACGAGCAGTGTTTGTGGAAAACGTCCCTCCTGGTGGGCAGATGCCACCCAGATGCTACCCTACCCACTGCTGGGGGACAGGGAGGAGCAGAACTTTTTGGTTATTGTGAGGACCGATTTTGGTTATTATGGTGCTCCTCTGCTTCAAAACATTCCCCATCACGAAATCAAGGCTGGGAAGGGATTAGGAACACTCTGCTGGGGCAGGTGTGTGGAGCAGTTTGCCCTTCAATTGGGCATCCTGTGCCTCTTGATGGAGCTCGGCCTCTGGGGTTGCCAGTGTCAGCATCTTTCCCTAACTTCATTTCCTTCTGGAAATATGAATTTCTTCTTTTTTTTTTTTTTTTCCGCATGGACTAGTCAGTCTCTCTGTGTCACCACAATTAGATCTCTGGGCATCACTCCAAAAGTGCCTGTTGTGCTCAAGATTCCAGTTTGAACATCAGATTACCTGAAATGAATCCCAGAAAGCTGGAGAGGGGAAGAGATAAGGGTAGGAGACCCTGAAGTTTGGTTCCAGCCCTGCCAAAAACTTCCTTTTTTTGTGTGTGTTTGAGAAATGAGCAACAGATTGTGACAGGTGTTTTACCCTGACTAAAGGCCTAAGAATTAGATGCCCAGTTGTCCTTTACACCCCTCTCATTCCCCTCTTTGGTCCTATACTCCTTCAGGGACGAGGTAATGTTCTGGAAGCAAGTCATGCCCTCTTTTTGGGATGCAATTCCAAGCTGCAGAGCTGTTAGCCAGCCCCTAACACCACCATGGCCATGTCCCCTCCCCAGCCCAGCAGCCACACTCACGTTGACGTGCTCCTTCCCACCGTGCTTCGCCCGGATCTGAGGGTTCTGGATGAGATCCAGGTGAGTTCCCCACACTGCAATGGGTGTGTTGCCACTAGAGAAGGAAGGGAAGAAAATAAAGAACCCAGCCAGTAGATATCAGGACTGATCACACCGAAAATGTGTGATCTGTGTTTGTAAATGCTGGTTGCAGAGTATGTGACCACATCTCGCAGTGCCACGGGGAGGGAAGGAAGAACAAAACAAACAAATGATTTTTCATTCATTCATAAGGAGAGAAATAACTAAAAACACAAGTTTGCTAAAGCTGTCACATCAGGCAGAATCTGGATGTTTTTCATTGCGAGGACTCAGCAATCACAAGAGTTGATAATGGGAGGAAAGGTGGAGATTTAACAGGGTCTCCTCAGAAGGGTCCATGGGCTGTATCTCCTGTATCACTTCAGTCAGTCCCAGAATACCCTGAGTTGGAAATGAGCCACAAGGATCATCAAAGTCCAGTTCCTGGCCCTGCCCAGGACACCCCAACAATCCCACCACGTGTCTGAGAGCATTGTCCAATGCTCCTTGAGCTCTGGCAGCCTTAAGACCATGACCATTTCCCTGGGGAGCCTGTTTAGTGCCCAACCCAAAAAGCCCTTATAGATACTGTCCCATGCAAGCAGCTCTTGAGGATTCAATGCTACCTGGTTGAGGTCTGTAGACCCATCTTGCATATTAAACCTGCCATAAAACTTCACCCTGAACAAGAAAATGCCACCTCACTGAACAATTTCTGGTGCTGCTGAGGAGCCCAGTCCTGCAGCATCTACAAAAAACCACGCCAAAGTCTTCAGCCTTGGTGTGCAGAAGGCTTTGCCTTGGTGACCCAGGCAGATCAGCTCTGCCACGTGTGTTGGATCCAACATATGACACAGAGATTTCCTGTTGCTGCATCCCTTTGCTCAAAGACCAGTTTCCCGAGAAAGCCAATCCGTCCAAATCACAACCTACAAGTCTCTGGGAGATTTTCTCCATTTTCTAACAGCTCCCTCAGCCCAGATGAGATGGGGAGATGCAAATGGAGTTCATTCCCTGCAATCACTGTCACCAGAAGGAAAGAGCTTTCAGAAACACCCTTCTCTCCTTTCCCTGCCTATTCCAGCTGCAGCCAGTGCTGCTGCTGATTGTGGGACTTCAGGGAGCAGGGGAGAGGGAGGAAGGAAACTGCAAAGGACCATTCCCAGGCTTCAGTAGGGTTGGCTTTGAACCCCATGTTAAGGGGAAGAGTTCACCACAGGCAGCTTTGGCCATCCCAAATTGGAGCAGCCTTGCTCTACAAGGGTGAGCTCTCCCTTTGCTCCATGTGGTGGGGGCAACATGATGCAAGGCCTGGAAGGGGAAGAGTTATCCAAGAAAGCAAAAGCTGCAGCTGTCAGAGCTCCCACAGCCAGGACAGGATGAGGAAATGTCCTCAGCAGACAGGCCCATCTCTGAGGGCTTCCCAGGGTGAGGAGTGCTCTCATCAGATTCAGCACCTGCCTCTATAACTCCCCTTGGAAACTGTCCAGGATGCAATTTATTTCCTTCTGAGAATGGAAGAAATCGAGGGGATTGTGAAAAGAAAGCTCAGAATCCCTTTCCTGCCTCCAGGTAAACCTACACATACAGGAAAGGTGGAACACCTGCATTATGAATGAGGGAACACCAGAGAATAAACACGCTGTGAGGAAGGAGCCAACAGATCTCCCCCATTCCTGACCTTTGTTTTCCATTTTCCTCATTTATCTTCCATTAATAATCAGATGGGGAGGCAGGAATGAATGCAAACAGACCTCTCTGCTCACAGAAGAGCTCTCAGGTTTTGGTGAGCTGGGCACAGATAGTTGGGACTGAGCTTCAGCCCCTCCAGCTGCACCCATATGGATAAACCAAAGAGTTTTGGTTTATCCCAAGAGAACTGGCACAATCATATCCTTCAGCAGCTGCTCCTGTGGCCCTTCTCTGAAAGGTTCTCCATGCTCTTTCATTCAAGTAATGTCTGAACTGGCCCATGTTTAGGACAACATTTGAGTTTTTACAGACTATCTCAAATTCTTGCTCTCTGAAAATGTCAGCTCTGATGGGAAATTCCTAATGGGAAATTTTATGGAGCAAACCCACGTTTTACCATTTCCGTGAGATCTGTTTGGATGGTTGAGCTTTCTTGAAATCTTTTCTGAAGTCATACAGCTACTTACAAGAGACTTTCCCCATTCTGCCTTACAGAAGAAATACCCTCTCCCCCAAATTCACAGTAAATATTCCTGATAACCCCCAGAGAAATATCAGGGAGAACTTGCCCACCTAAAACCATAAACAAAGTTTATTGATTACTTTGTTCTTTCTCCACTGTCCTGGTTCTTCTGGATTTTTGGCTGTGAGCCTTTACAACAATAATTATTATTATTATTATATTATTATCATCGCCATTATTAACCCTTGCTGATTCAAACTAGAAGGGATTTTGAATCTTTACTCAGCCAAAAGTTTTACACGTTCCAGACCTACCCAATGTGTGCACATACACAGAGACACGTGATAAATAAAATCCCTTTATTTAATCAACCAAGTCTGTGCACACAGTTTTAAACCCATGTGTTAAAAATTCTCTGTTTGGTTTGGAAACTGAGCTTGCAGGCTCAGACCACAGGTATTAAACACAGCCACAGCACAGGACCAGAGAGAGAGAAAAAAGAAGAGGTGATGAAGACACAAAATCACCTCCAAACCCACTCTGGCCTGAAAATGAAGTAAATAAAACTGTTCCTTGCCCTGAAAACCACCAGACACTTTTGTGCCTGCAGCTGAATGTCCAGTCAAAGCCAACTCTTGACCAGGTCAGATCAGAGCCTGGAGACCTGGTGCTGCCCAGCAAAATGACAGAGGTGCCAAAAGCTTTTTGAGTTTAACTCTTTATTGCCCCCAAAGTCCTGGGTGTAATTTTCTGTCTGCAGACTTAGGTAATTGCTGGACGTAACTCAAATGAAACCCAGATCAAAAGTATTAATGGAGCCTCATAAAATTCTATTTACCTGCCAGCCCGGTGTGACTCCTTGTTTTTTTGGCTATAGGAGTAAATCAGCAGTAATCTTTTCTTTATCATCTTGGAAAATGTCTCTTGAAAAGGTTTTAAGTCAGGCTTGGTACAAGCAATCACTGATTTTGCAAAGCTGGTTTAGTAGCAATCATCTGTCCCTCAGAACAGCTCAGCCCCAAAGCCAGGAGTGATGGATCAGAGGAGCACAGTGGATTTGCTGTAATAAATCATCCCACATAACAAATACACTGAGCAACAGTCTCCACATCCAAATGTCTTGCCTAACTTAGTTCTTGCTTCAGTCTCGGGGCTGGAGTTGGCTGTGCTTTCATCCAGCTCTGTGTGCTGTGCTCACACTAATGCTCGTCCCCATCACGACCTGCTGGATGGAGCTCCACAGTTACAGGGCTTAGAACTGCCCCTGACACCCTGAACATCCTGGATATTCCACCTGCTCCCTCTGCACCCTCCTCCAAGGTTATGCACCTTTGGAATGACTCAAAAGTGCACAAGAAAGAGGATGAGATTGGGTAGGTCTGGATAAAATCAGGCTCCTGTCATTGCTCAATAGATCCTTTCTGATTTCAGGCACTGAAGAAAGCAAAGGGTAGAGGTTGTGCCTGAAGGTGTTTCCTCCCTGGAAGTGTTCAAATCATCCCTGGAAGTGTTTGAAAGCTGTGTGGGTGTGTCATTTGGGAACACAGTTTAGTGGTGAACACTAAATGTTAATGATTGGACTCAAAGATCTTAGAAATCTTTTCCAATATTAATGGAAAAGATTCATGAATGAAGAGACAAGTGGAATCCCAGTCATCCATCCTGGAAGCTACACACCCCCAAATAGCTCCTAAACAAGCAACTCATCTTAATTTCCTTTATCCTGGGTGTTGGGATGGGAGATCCAGTTCATCAGGACACAGAGTCCCTCCAGTCTGGGCAAAGCTTTGCCAGAGCACCTGAAACACCTTCTTGGCTGCTTCTTCATGTCTTACTGGAATTTTCAGCAGAGAAAACAAGGATCAAAAAGCTTCTGAACCTCTCACCTCCCAGGCCTGAGGCCAGACTGAGGAAGGTCCCCATGCTGAAGCTTTCCTGGGGATATTAGGGAATTCACTCTCCTAAGTGTCAATCGTCAATCTTACACCTTTTAAGCAGCACTGAACTCACTTTAATAAGGAAAGGAGTAAAGTGATTTCCCGTTTCACTGATAACCTGGACTCTGCCTGAAAATAAAAACCCCAAAAGGAAAATCCCAACACTAAACCTTCAAGCCCAAAGTGTAAAGACTCAATCTGGCTAAATCAGTGAATTCCCTCACGGTAATTAAAGGCACTAATTGATTTGTGAAAACATCTTTGGGATGGGAGCTGAACTGGGGGGGATTTACAAGCCCTTCTCCTAATCCCCAGATACTCCAATCAGTCCAGTTTGACAGGGGAGCAGAGAGCTGTGGGTGAATGAGGGAAGACTGAGATTCCTTATTTTGTATCTTTTCAAGGCAATATCAGTGCATTTAGTGACCAATTTCTCCTTTCCTGAGACCATTCCTGCAGGCTTCTGAGAGTGTTTGTGTATCACTTTGATGCCTTCCACACCCAGGGCAAGTGCTGCTCTCAGACACATTTGTGTGAACCCTCTGAATTCACCAAAGCAGCATCAGTGGGGTGAGGAGAAAAAGGGATCCCTAACGAGGAGGAAGCTGTTGGAGAGGGCAGGGAACAGGATTCCTTTTGTGTTTCATCTCAGGACAGAGCCCTGGGGCTTTCAGGTGTGATGGCCACACCAGCAGTGCTTAGTCCTAAGGCATCAAATCCATGAAGGCTGAGGGAAATGTAGGAATTGCAAACCCATGGAGGCTGAGGGAAATGTAGGAATTGCAAGTCCATGGATGCTGTGGGAAAAGTAGGAATTCTTGCTTTCAAACCCAAGGGAGATTCACTTCTCTAAGCCCAGTTATGACATTTAAGCCTGGGTTTAAGGGATCAATGACTGCTCCTGCTGCCATGAAAAGCTGTGGGTTCATCCCAATGGGGCCTGAAACACAGACATTACCACAAGCACCAGGAATTGCAGCTTTTAGGGGTACAACTGTGTAGTTTAACCAGCCCCAGTGGCCTGTAAACTTCACTCAGGGAACATCCTGGTGCTGGAGATAGACCCTGAGCTGCAGAAAAGAGGGAGAAGGCTTCAGCTCTAAGTTGGAGACCTGCTACACCCATGTTAAAGCATGGAGTCTCCAAGGATTCTGCTGAGCATTAGCAGCTGGATTTTGCTGCATTAAACCAGGAGGTTTTGTTCTGATAGTGAAGGCAGGGTGGAGGATCATTTAGTTTGGACTATGCAGAGTTTGTTTTGACAAAAGACCCTTATCCTGCGAATCCCTCACTGGGACCTGTGGAAATTTTGCCCCAGGGTACCCACTGAGCAACCAAGGTGTTACTACCACACACGATGCACTGTTGGACTTCTTGTCTTCTCAGGAGGCAAAGTCACCAGCCCTCATTGTTTGGGCTCTGGGAAGCAGCTCTACACAAATTCTTAGTGAACAGAACTCTTGGAAAGCAGTTTTCTGCACCAAGGACCAGTATTATCACGGCAGTGCTGCACTGGAAACCATGGGGGGTGGCAGGGGGTTCCCATGGGATGCTCACCTGAAGATGCTCCACTCAGGCTCGATCCTCAGGATGGTTGGATCCTCCACATATTCATAGTGCAGCTCCTGATGTATCTTGGCCTTGTCCACTCTCACAGACACCTTCACCTTCTCAAAGCCCTCATAGGAGGCAGTGGTGTTACAGACAATGTGCTTGGTGGATCTCCTGGGAGAAGAAGCAAGTAAATATAAACCAACAGCAAAACAAATGGTGTCAAAAAGAGCCCAACTACTCATTCTTGTGTCCTGTGACCTAAAGCTGTGCACTGTGAAGTGGTGAAAGTCACTGCTCCAGGAATATGGTGTGAACCGTTTATCTGAGGAAGTGACATTGTGTTGCCTTTTCACTAGTTTAAGTAAAACCACAAGAGCCATCATTTCTCAGGGCTCAGAGTGAAAACTGAACCCCAAGGGAAGTCCAAGCCAGGCCTGTCTACAGAAGTATTTCTCTGTGATTAAATATTTGATGGGTGTTTCCTTCCTGCCTGTAGACAGATGCAGCAGCAGCTCATAAAAGGGGTGTTTGCACCTCAGCCTTCCAGCCTGGGATCATAAAGTTTACCTTGCATTAGGACTGTAAGCCTTGTTTAAGTGCACTTTGTAGCATGCCTGGGACATTTGGAAAGTGCTAATACAGTGGGGAGCATTTTATGATTATACTCAAAGAGGATTCTGCATAAACTTTTCCTTTTGGGCTGGGCTCAAAACCAGCTCCAGGTCTGAATTTTGCAGGAGCCCTTTCCTTACACAGTGAGCCAAAAATCCAGGCTCCAAACACCCTCAGTCTCCCCAGTCCTGTGATTTGTGATGCAGCCTCATCTTCCACTCCTAGAAAGGGGGTACAAGTCACCTTCAGTGGCTGGACCTCCGTGTGCTCCCCAAATTCCCCTGAAAGACAATGTTCAGTCCTTCCTAAAATTCTCCAGTCTCTTCAATAGGCATCTCTGAGCAGCTGTGGTTCCCACTTGGCATTTTAAATCACAAGCTGTGACTTCAGCCTCCCGAATTATAGATGCTGAATCACACCAGAGTCATGACAGGCAGCTAAAGAGGATCCCCACAGCCAGGAGAGGGAAGAGCATTGCCCCAGGGTAGCGCTCCCAGGTCTCCTGTGAATGAGCCCTTGCTCTGCCAAGGACATGTTGGGAGAAATGTGCCAACTTCATCTTCAGCCTCCACCAACACTGGCAGCAAAATGTGTGGCACTGGGTAGTTTTGAGCTGCAGGAGCCCCTGGGAATGGGATTCAGACTCATTCTCACAGGGATCAGGGAACATTCAGCAGGTAACACTGACATTAAGCTTCTCTGAACTGCAGTTGAACAGGAGCCAACCCAGAACTAAAACATTGCAAATCATCCATTTCTTAGCACTACAGGACTATTCTGGGATAAAAGGGAGGTGGTTTAACGCTCAGAACTGATGTTGTCAGATTTTCTTTGTCACCTCTCCTAAAGCAGGGACACGAAAATGAATCTTTTAAACGACGTACTCCCGGCGCAAGTAGCAAAGCGCGGGACCGTGGAGAATTGTAGTGAGATTTGACAAGAGGCCACGGGAAAAAGCACATCAAATACCAATCAAAACAATGAAATAAATCCTATTCTCTCTCCCCAAAGCATGCTCAGTAAGGCTGTGCGTGGTGCAGAATGCACAAGTCCCATTGCTGCACAGACACGGCCACAGGCAAAGGAGGCACTTGAGGGACAGGTTGCAGAAGCCTCTTGGCTGTAATTGCTCACATCTTTCACACCCAGGCAGGAACGGGAGCAAGGACTCATCTGTACCTGTAGAAGAGGCAGGGCTGTCTCCCAAAGGTCACCATGACATTGCTGCCAGCGTTGAGGTTGTTGCCTGTGATTGTCACCTGGGTGCCACCCGACACTGGTCCCCGCTTGGGCTTGAGGTCAGAGAGAGTCAGAGTCTGTGAAGGCAAGGGGTGGTGTTGAAAAGACAGCAGAGGAGCAGAGGTACCTGGCCTCTCTTGTTTCAGTTAATCATGTGGTACATGATTTCAGAAGATGACCATGCCTTCTGGCCAATAGAGGACACCAGTCCTATCACAGACATCCTGTTTGAATGCCAGGTGGGGTGGGATGAGTTCACACCTTACCCCAGTCTGTTCTCCTCACCTCTGCAAAATCAGACCTGCCCTTGTACCCACTCAGAAATACTCTGCTTCCAAAGGTAATTCCATGCCTGGAGCAGCTGGAGCCTCGATCTCCCTTCTCCACTGCTTGTTTGACACAGCTTGGGTGTCTTTTTGCCATCATGCAACCACCAGCTCTGCGAGATAACTTGAACTGCTTGTTTGGATCTTAATGGAAAATCTCCACTTCCAAAATTTGGAGCTCACAAGGGGGAAAAATGATTTGGTTTGAAAAGATCACTCAACCCTATTGATCTGAGAATCACAGAATCACAGAGTGGTTTGGGTTGGGTTGGAAGAGACTTTAAAGACCATCCAGTTCTACCCCCTGCCATGGGCAAGGACAACTCCCACTATCCCAGGTTGCTCCAAGCCCCGTCCAACCTGGTCTTGAACACTTCCAGGGATCCAGGGGCAGCCACAGCTTCTCTGGGCAATCCGTGCCAGGGCCTCATCACCCTCACAGCCAAGAATTCTTTCCCAATATCCCATCTAACCCTGCCCTCCTTCACTTTAAAGCCATTCCCCCTTGTTCTATCACTCCAGGCCCTTGTCCAAAGTCCCTCTCCAGCTCTCGTGGAGCCCCTTTAGGTACTGGAAGGGGCTCTAAGGTCTCCCCAGAGCCTTCTCTTCTCCAGGTGAACACCCCCAAGGAGAGAACAGAACCTGCTGTAGGGTTCCACAGATGTCTGTAACCTCCCCCTGCACTCACAGGATTTTTCCCTGGGAGGAAGGAGAGCTGTGCTTCAGCAGAGAATCTGAGCTTGTTTCTTGCTTCTCCCACATACCCACACATGACCCCTGATCTTTCTTTTCTTCTTCTCAGATTTGGATGCTGAGACAGCCCAGTCCTGCAGGAGTGTTGTGCACTGGCACAGCATGGCCTTGCTCAGGTTGAGTGTCCCCTGAAATGCCACAGCCACAAAAACCAGCACTGCCCACATGAACACCCTTTTCTCTGCTGCCTTTCAGAGCTTCTTTTCCAGGCATAACACAGTGCTGTGTTAATATATCAAAAAGGGCCACAATTCCTTTAGAGGCCCCAAATCTCAAACCTCTTTTTCTCACCATCCTGCCCTCCCTTCTTCCAAGAATCAAGATAAAATACTTGCACTCTGAAGGCACAGATCACCCTGTTACCACAATGCAGAGAGGAGACATCAATTTTCAGGGAAAAATTTGGAGTTACAGTTTATTCTTTCATTTGCATTTTAATAGAAAAACTTTCCATTCAGTCCCAAGTGAAAAGCTACTATATGCATTTAAATGAAGATTATTTCTTTCCCCCTCTCTTTAAGAATGATGACACAAGTGCTTGAAGCTCTCAGCTCCTCTGAACGAGCAGGTACATCACGCAGCCACCTTATTGAGCTTTGGAGACCATTAATCCATGTTTATAAAACCACCTGACACACACCAGAGCTCCCACTTTCACACACAGAGAGCCTTCTCTGTTCCCGTCCCCCCCTGGTTAATCATTTTGAAAAACAGCGGCCAGATTTCCATTTTGCTTCTGTTCGAAATGCAGCTCTTGGAGGAAGGGCAGAACATGAAAACCAGACACACAGCTCTGTAGAAGGATCTGTTGTCAGAGCTGGGCGCTTCTCCTGTTTAAACTCGAGGGTTTAGAAGCTGTTTTTATACTTAGAATCACAGAATTATTAAGGGTAAAAATGACCCCAAAGATCATCGAGTCCAAATGTCAAGCCAGCACTGCCAACTGCCCACCACTAAACCACACCTCTAGGCACCACATCCACGTGTTTCTTTAATGCTTCCATGGACAATGGCTCCACCACTTCCCTGGGCGGCCTTGACACCCCTTTCCATGAAGAAACTTTCCCTAATATCCAGCTTAAATCTCATCTGGAACGACAGGCTGGGAATGGCCAACTTGGTGCCCAAAACCCACACAAGAGCACTGCAATAGTATATGATTCACAAACCACAGAGGAACATTTAAGTTAAAGACCCAAAATCCTTGTCCTGTCCCTGGAAGGGTTTCCTGCCCTCTCCTCAGAGGTGGATAAACCAGCCAAGCCCTTTTGAGGATCCTCACCAGCAACACTCCTTGGCAAAGCGTTGCTGTGTCGCGGGCCAAGCTTACAAATGGGTTTGTGGCTGAGCTTTCAAAGTTTTGATAAACCATTAATTATTCACAGTGGCCTTCATAAATATTGCAAAGCGTGTTCACAGTACAGCTCAGCCTCCAGACTATTCACCATTTCCTTGCTGGTGAAAGGTGATGAAGAATGCAAGCTTTGGCTCTCTAAAGGCTGAAGTGGACAGTGACAATGAGGGAAATCGGACAGGAAATCTGCACCTTTCTAGGATTTTGCCAACTTTCCTCAGCTCCCCAACTTTATGCTTTCCTCCAGCATCTCCTCCACACAGGCTGTCCACCATCAGAGCTGTGTCTGATGACCTCATGGTGCATGTCAAGACCTTGATTCCCACTTCATTCCTCCTGGGGACAAGGGTGGAGCAAGATGTGACTCACACAAGGGTTTCCTTCTTATAGATTCAACAACAGCAGCAAGAGAAAGATGGAAGAGATGCTCTCCTAGGACCAGGATTTAGGAGCAGAAGAAATGCAATCAGAGTATCCCACATCACCTGCACTGAGACACAATATTCTCATCTAAACCCAGAATAAAGGTAAATTTGCGTCAGCACCTGAATTGAAAAGTGAAGATAATTTATTTTTTTTTTATGGAAAGACTGTGGCAATAATCACAGCAGGAAAATGAATAACTTTGAAAAAAAAATTTCATTTAGATCATCATAAATTTAATTTCAGCTTTGTTTCCCTTTTGGCTTATTGTAGTCTCTAATGCAATGTGCAGTCTTCGATCACAGACAAATTTAAAACAAACCAACAGCCTTTTGAATTTAAACGTTCTCATTAGAAATGTGGAGAAGAACTGTTGTGGCACCACTAAATGAAGGTGCCTCTTTGTTAAAACACTGAAATTAAATACTCTGATGAGCTCAAAACACGATGTCTTCCAATTCTTGCAGGAGAGGGGGAGGCTTATTGGCCAAATTTGGGCAAGTTTTGCCTCAAAAGCAATTTTCCAGAGGATTTACTGTGAGTCAGAAAGCCACATTTATCTCCCTTCCTTGCTTTTCAAACATCTTCCTTCCCTTCAAGCTGCCAAGGATGCCAAGGCACGTTGAGATGCCCTCCTGGCAGGAGCATCCAAGGAAGCCAAAAAACACAGCTCCTGATGTGAAAACACCAGACACAGGAGAGGGAATATGATGGGCAGGTTGGAGACCCTCTGTTTTTTGGGGATTTTTCTTGGTCTGACACAAAGCTACCGAGGTGTTGAGCAGTGAAAGCCCTGCTGACTCCGAGCTCCTGCACGGCTGGGAATGCTGGCAGTGGAAAAGCTGTCACAGATGGACACGGATGATCAAAACCAGACAGTAATTCCAAGAGTGGCAAAGGTGACACGCTGAAGTGTAATGTCCTGGAAAGAGCCCTTCTGTCTGCCTGGCAGGGGCTTTGTCCCGTGGTGTTTCTCTGCCCCCACCCCGGTAACACCTGAGTGACATCGGAAAACGCGGAGAATGGAGAAATGCCCGTGGCTCGAGGGGGAAACCTGAGACATTTGCATTCATTACAAGTCCCTTTACCATCAAAAAAAAATGCTCAGGCATGTGAATAATTACAGAAAAGTCCCATTCCCTTGCAGGAGTCAAGAGCTTTTGATGGGAACAAAGAGACCCTCTCATGTCAAGCCCGCACAGATCTGCACAGATCAAGGCCAGGCAACGCTTGCATGTCCCCAGCAAGGGGCCTTAGAGGAATAATCAGGTCTCTTGGACAAGGAACATCATCAGAAAGGAGAAAAAAAAAAAAACAAGTCAAGTGTACAACATGTGTTTGTGCTTGAACTGAAGTCTGAGCTTGCAGGTGTCCACCGTTTCATCGTGGAGCATCCGAAACAGTTGCACACTTGCACTGAGCCCCAGTCACATCCTACAGCTCCCCAGCAGCCTAATCTGGACGTGTCCTGATCCCAGGGCTGCTGGGATGGATGGGATGAAGAAACCCCTGGGGGAATCCAAGAGTGAGGAGGAAGAAACCCCACCATGAACATCACACTCCTGCTGAAGACTCAGAAGTAATGACTAGTGGTAACCCCCAAGTTTCTTCTGGAGGACACTGGTTTTTTTCCATTTTCTTCTTTTTTTCCTCCTTCTTTTTTTCCCCCTTTGTTCTTTCCTGTACAGCATTTTTAACTATTAATGAGAATTTTCTGTACTAATTTGGACTGTGGCCGTATGGAACTGTAACTGGACTAATAATCTGGACTATTATTAGATTGTTAAAACTTTAATTAGACAAGCTATTTTTTGCTCAGAACAAGACGTCGAAAGGAAATGGAATGAACAGTTTGGTGCACTCAGAACTGCAGTGAAGAGCTCAGAGGCTCAGTATGATCAAGGACAATGGGTAGATGCAGCAAAGGGGACCAAGGCCTGAGGACCTTCAGGACCAAGGAGAACTTCTTGCAGGAACTTACCATGAAGTAATAGAGCTGTGAAGATCTGGCCATGAACTCTGGTTTGCACTCAGCCACACAGATTTCCACAAATCCAGCATGCTGGCTGGGCTTGGCCTCCCCCATCTCACACACTATCCTGTGGAGAAAACACAAACCAGAAGCAAAGTTCGAGGGGTGGTTTGATGGTGTGGGTAAGATGGAATTGGAAAAAATGAGCCCAGAGTGCTGGGGAATGGACTGTAGACTTAACCCACCCTGTCTAATCCAGAATCCAAACTGTGGACTAGGTTGTGCTTTAGAAAGTGGGGGGCTTTGGCTGTTGGCACTTGGTGGGACACACGCTTTGGTGTGTAAATCTATACAGTTTCACTCAAATATACTGAGAAATTCTAGGCTGAGGTTTGACCCTGTGAGTCCCTCTGTCCTCCAGCTGTGCATGGTGGAGGCAGCTGTAAGGTTAATGATCACTCCTGCTCAGAGTGATCTCAGGATTGCTGCGGCCCAAACTGGAACTAAACACCCCTGTGGTGTCTGCTTTGTGAAAAACAGAGGGTAACTTCATGGCATAAGTCATGAGAATCATCTAAACATGCAATCCAAATCAGTAATAAATGGATTATCAGCTCCTCAGCTGCATGTGGGGAACGGCAGCTTCCACTCCTCAGCTCCCAAGTTGAGTGGAATGGACTCCTTGGAAGGTCCTACAGGGATGACTGTCATTAGGTGTGCAGAGGCCCACTGTCTGCCACACACCCCACTTACTGCTCTGCAGGGATGTACCCTTCCACCAGAGGTTTGCACTCCACGCCGGCCACTTTGACGTGGGACGCGATGTCCCGGAACTCCAGCCCCAGGTTCTCCCCACGGATCGTCACCTTGGTCCCTCCCTCGCGAGGGCCTGTCACTGGGTTGATCTGTGAACAAGCCAAGAACAAGGAAAATAATCAAACCACTTCTGTAAATCACAGAAGCACAGAAGCAAAGACCAATGAGATCATCAAGTCCAACCTGTGACCCAACACCACCCTGTCACCCAGCCCGTGGCACTGATGCCACATCCAGTCTCACCTTAAACACCTCCAGGGACAGTGACTCCACCCCTCCCTGGGCAGCCCATTCCAATGGCTGAGCACTCTCTTTGTGAAGAATTTCTTACTGGTGGCCAACCTAAACCTCCCCTGGCACAGCTCAAGGCTGTGCCCTCTTGTCCTACTGCTGGTTCCCTGAAGCAGAGCCTGACCCCCCCTGGCTCTCTCCTGGCAGGGAGTTGCAGAGAGTGAGGAGGTCTCCCCTGAGCCTCCTCCTCTCCAGGCTGAGCCCCCCCAGCTCCCTCAGCCTCTCCTCATAGGACTTGTGCTCCAGTCCCTTCCCCAGCCTCGCTGCTCTTCTCTGCCCCTGCTCCAGCCCCTCCAGGGCCTTCCTGAGCTCAGGGCCCAGAGCTGGACACAGCACTCCAGGGGTGGCCTCCCCAGCGCCCAGCCCAGGGGCACAAGCCCTGCCCTGCTCCTGCTGCCACACTCTTCCTCAGCCAGCCCAGCAGCCATTGGCCCTCTTGACCAGCTGGGCACACCTGGCTCCTCTTCAGCTTCCTGTCAATCAAAACCCCCAGGTCCCAGAATCCTCTCAGGTGAAAGAAGAGCCAATATCAGGTCTTTTTGTGACCACTAGAGACACTCATAAACACTGCACAACTGAGGGAACAAACCTACTCCGAATGCCTCACTCAGTCCAGACCCCCTGCAAATATATATCCCACATCCCCCAGCCTCAGAGTATACAAAATTCTGCTCCACATCCCATTTCCTCCCTTTTAACTACTTGCAAAACATCCAGAGATGAGCAGAAGATGTTTTCTAGGTAGGAGAATTGATTTCTGGTGGTGCAGCTGAGCTCTGTACTTTATAGACATGAGCCATGGAAAGGCAGGAGAGGGGCATGGTGGAAAGAAATGGGATAAAGGACGTGGAAAGGACATAAGTGACTTCAGCCAGTCACTTTAAATCCTAAATTCCCAGTCCAAAGCACGTGGAGTTTTTGATGTGTTCTGGAGAACAGGTCATACATCACAAACTCCACTGAAAACGTCCACCTGTAAAACCAGCCAAGACAGAACAGGAACAGGGTGTCAGATTAGGTGTGGAGAGGGTGAGTGGGGACTGAGACAGCAACAGCAATTAGACTGTGCCAACACCTATTTCTGAAAGAGCTCCAGCTTCCCTCGGGGGAATATTTTCCCTCAGGGTGCCATTGGAAGGGCAGGAATGGGAGCATGGACAGATTATTTGTGGAGTGGGAGGCTTCTGATCCCCAACATGAGATAAGCAACTATCCCAACCATCCTGGCTCAGAATGATGTTTGCACCCCAGCTGGCCCTCACCAGCCCCTAGCAGGGTTGGGATCACTGTGTCTTTCTCCATCACCCTTGTCCAGAGCCAGGTGGAATCAGCACAGGAGCTGCCTCCTCGACGTTGGAACAGCACCGAAATCCTGGGGCTGGCCCATAATTATCTCCATTGTGCCCTTCCAATTATTCCCTGTGCCCAAAAGCTCTGCCATGCAACTGGTTACTTGAAAGGGGTTCAAACACTGCTTTGAAAGGGTATTCCCTGCTGCCCGTTCAGGATGCCATGGATGCCATCTGCCAGCCTTGGCAAGGCTCTCTCTGCAGTGAGGGAAGGGGAATTCCCTGTCTGAGGTCTGAGGTCCTACCCACTCTGCCAAGTGGGAATCTGGGCTGGCAGCTACGCCTTTCCCTAGCAGTTGGACTGGCAGGGAAAATCGAGGCACTGGGATAAATAGGGCTGCTCTCCCCCACTTCCCAGCACTGAGTCTGGCACCAGGATCAGTGTAATTCCCATCCAAAGGCCAATTTTTAGAAGGTCCACCTTTAATAAAAAGAGAGACAATCTGGCACCTTTAGGGGATATTTTATTTCGGGATATTTTATTTTAGGATATTATATTTTAGGATATTAATTTTAGGTGCCATGAACCACGTCCTCGATGAGGGTGGCTTTGCTCTGACTTCACAGGGAACCAACAGAGGTTATTAAATTAATAGCACAGATGATCACAGAGCAGTTCTTGGACCCAGAGGGTTCTGTGGCATAGTCACAACCTCTACAGCACAAGATCCCTGCAGCAGTCCCATCTCAGGTCCAAAAAACAGGCAAATACCACTTGAACCAACACAATCAGAGCCCTCAGAGGTTTATTCCTGCTCCAAAAGTCAACAAGATACTGAAGCCCTAAAAAGAAAATAAATAGCACAACATTCATAAACCTGACAGGTGAAAGGATTATTTGGGTTGGCTGGAGATTTGAACTTTGGGTGGTTTGTGGTGATGAGATTGATAGACAAGGAGAAAATAGATAAAAAAAAAGAAGGAAAGGAAGGGAGGAAAAGAAAGGAAGGAAAGGAAGGAAAGGAAGGAAA
>NW_016690200.1:6833720-6922046 GCF_001604755.1 Lepidothrix coronata
AGGAAGGAAGGAAGGAAGGAAGGAAGGAAGGAAGGAAGGAAGGAAGGAAGGAAAGAGGTTTTTGTGGTTATTTTTCAGGAAAAGAGGAAGTTTCCTAAAAGATGAGAATGAAAATGAAATTTCTATTCCAGGAGAAACCAGTATTGATTGTCTCAGTTGGGGAATCAACACTGAAAACCTTTAAAAAATGGCATTTCCCAAATATTTTTATGCTGAATAATTAATAAATATCTATTCAAGCAAAGTTTTTCTGTTTAAAAGATTTATTTTGCTGATGTCAGTTAATCCCCTCCTGATAAAACACTATATCAATGATGCCAGAAGGCTGGAATATATCACCATACCAAATGCAATCTCACATGTTCTGAAAATTAAAAAAAAGAAAGATAAACTAAAATTCTTATGGTTTATTTTGTTTCCTATGTACTACATGTATTTTTTAAGAGAACTGAGTTCCCCATGGAATATTTTGGTCCTGTTTGTGGCATTAAACTTGCCATCAAAAGGTTTTTATTTGTTCTGGTAAGGTGGCTGTCAGGTAGGGGAGGTCTGTGGTTAATTAGGGCTCACCTATGTTTTGAAGAGCTCAAAAGAGGATTTTTTTTCTCATATGAGTCATGTCTTTACCCTGAATAAAGCAGGTGCAGTGGTGAAAAAAGAGGATCTTGCTAGAAAAGCCCTTTTCTTTAGAACTAGGGGTGAGTTGGAGACCAAATTTTCCCTGCAGAAGTCACCAAAAAAAAAAAACCCTCAGTGGAAATACCATCCTCTTCCTAGCTCGGTCTAAAGCCTGAGATTTTAAAAAATTCTTGCTATGACTCAAAAAAACACCGACGGGAAAATTCCCAGAGTGAAGCCAACAGAGCAACTCTGAACCCTCCCCGTGCAATACTTAATTTGTGAAGGCCAGCTACAAAAATCACTCATTTCCTTAAAACAGGAGGGCCTGGGATCCTCCCGGGAGCACGTGGGAGATGGTTTAACCCCATTTCATTGCGCTCCCGTAGGTTCACACAAGAAGGTGTTGCCAGGCTGTTTTCACAGGGGGAGGGAAGGAGCCTGTTCCTATCACAGGTGCAAAAACACGGAATGAGACCTGTCAGTTTTGGGGGAGGAAAACACAGGCAGGGAGACAAAACTGCCAGGAAGCCTCAGCTTTTTCTCGAAGACCCCAGAGCTGCACCACAATTTACACCCTGTGCTGGTGTCACCTCCTGCTTGTCACTCTTAAAGGGGGTTTTATGGCTCAGCAAGTCCTTTAATTTCCCTGAGTGGCTCCATAAATGCAGAAGTGCAGGTTTTGGGGAGCTCTGTGTTCGGAGGGGGGAGTGTTTGTGGCCATACAACTGTGAGTTCCTCCTCCTTCCCTGCGCAGATCCAGCTCTGGCTCCTCTCCAGACTTGTGGATGCTCCCCCCCTCCCCAGCTCCAGGCCTACCATTAGCTGCAATATATATCCAGTCACTTGAGATTACTTCCATGCTAATGGCTCAGGAAAAGGCTTTCCAAGAGCTCTTTATGGTTGCACCAGACAGCTGGAATGTTTCGGGAGCGAGGGTTGCAATGATCCACTGGAGCTCTGGGAGCTGCTGGAGGAAATGCCAGCAGAATCAGAAGGAGGAGCTGTAGGGTGGAGGATGAGGGGTTTTTCTCTTCAAAAAGAAGTTGTAAAGGTAGGGTTGGGGTCAAAATATGGCAGAGAAATGTGGGTGGACTCCAAAACATCCTAACACTGCATGTCTTTGTGGTTTGGACTTCTGCTTTAGTTGACCATCCCCATACAAAATTCTGTGAATGTTTCACAAGGTCTGAGAATCTTAAAATATTTAGAAAAATATTTCTCCCAGCCCCCAATAATTTTCAAGGCCTCAAAGTTGAGTATTCAGATAAAATTCTCCATTCTGGCTGGCTGGGCTTGGTTCCACAGCTTCGGGTGGTTCAGGTGGGCTCAAAATCACCAGTCTCAGATAAATCCAAGTGTGGTGGAGACCTTCGCCTTGGAAACACCAGAATAAGCCACAAACATCAGAATAACTTAAAATCAAACAGTTCAGCTGAGTGAGTACTTTGAGAACTGATGAATGACAGGAAGATGTATTGAAACACAGTAAGAGAAGTTCTTTTCAGTGGCATCTTTGGTCTTTCTATCATTTTATGTCCTCTTCGAACCTTTTCCCCATCTCTTCCTTTGGCCCACTCAATAGGAAACCTTGTAAAGAACAACGTTATCCTGCAGGTCCTTCCCCCCAGCCTTTCCCTCATTCTCTCTTTATCACTTAATAGGACAGTTCCCAACTTTTCTTAATGCAGGATTGTTCCTGCCTCCTCCTTGAGCCTTCCAAGGGGAAACCTGACAACTGTACAAGGCTTTGTTTGCTTTATGGGGGCTTTTTTTACCCCTCAACACCAGCCAGGCAAACAGATGGGCTTTAATTTGCTGGAGTCAGTGGAGTCTTGTTTTTTCCTGGACATGGACTCTGTCCATGTCATGCTGCCAGGAAACATAAACTACAACCATCTCCCTTCCTTGACCTCCTGTCAGCAAAGCTCAAACCACTCTGGGATCACTCAACATCTCATTTCTCAGCCAGAGAGGCTGTTTCAAGAGACACTTGGGCTCCTTTGATTTATCCTCACACCGACCATTTGAGATGCCCCAGAGCATCTTGTCTCACCTTCAGCTGTTCCTCTGGAAGGCCAAGTTCTCCTAAAGGCTTGCTGTCACATCTACCAGCCCTGTGTGGGCAGGTCAGATGCTCTGGGTTCCTCAGCTTGCACCAGCAGACTGTGTTTGTGCAAATGAATCACATCCACATGGACTATGGCATGGGAATTCTGACACCCTGGCTTGTAAACACCTGGAGTTGTGTGCCTGCCTTTGAAGGTCACCATGGCCTCCCATCCCCAAGCCTGGCACAGCAGGACTCAGCCCTGCCCTTCCCATCACCAACCCAAGCCCGAATCATGGAAAATCGACCAAAGGAAAGGGTACAAGAGGGAATACCCCATCTTCTTGCAGATCCATGACTTACATCCGTGATCTTGGGGTTGGTGCACTTGCCCTTGGTGCTGGACAACTCCAGCCACTGGCTGTCCTGGGCTGGGCAGTGCTGCTTCAGCGTGCACTGGTTCTGTCCCTGGCACCAGCCACACTCGAAGTCGGGGTCGGCTTTCAGGCAGAGTCCACAGCTGTCCCTCATGGCCCCACACTTGTACAGGTGAACTGCAGGGACAGGAAAACAGCCTGAGGGATGCAGAAAGCATGGGAGAGTGGTGGGATGGCAGAGGGAAGGATGAAGGGTGAGAGACAAAGGAAGGTGTTCCAGGCTGCTCGTCCCAGAGTCAGGATGGGAACTCTCCAAGGGGGTGAGCAATGGGGCAATAAATGTGCACATCCTTCTCGAAATAAGCTGCACTTATTAGAGTTCACCCCCCAGGAAAGGTATTTATGGAAGCTGAGAGCAGAAGGAAGTTGAAATATGGAGAGGTTTGGGGGAACTGTGCTTGGGCAGTGACTTGGCCTCAGTCCCTTCCTTTTTCAGAGACTGAATGTCGTAAAGTGTCACCTATAACCAGCCTCAGCCTCAGCACTTCATCCTAAAATGATTTTCTAGACCAGGTCAACCCAGAGCTTAAACTTGGGGATTTGTCCAGGGTGAAACTACCCAGAATTGCATGTTGAGTTGATGCCACTCAGGTTTCTTACTTAATAGAAATAATATTAAATTAATCACACATTACATACTATATATTTCTACTATATATTAATATATAGTATAAATACAAACATATTATTTATTAATATATAAATAATATAATATAAAAATATATTATATATAAAATAATGTATATATAAATATATATAAATTTATATGTATATATAAATATAAAATATAATATTTAAATAAATGTAAATATATAGTAAAAATACTTAATAGTAAATACACAATGGTTCACTCTGAGGCTGAATCCAGGGATTCACAATCAGCCTTTCCCCCTTCTCCTGTTCTAGAAATTCAGTCTGCTTTACATTTTGAAGCTCTGAGCTGATCCCCCTCTAATACAAGACAATGATTAATGCTTAGCTCCAGTTTGGGCTGTTAAGTGATTAGAAGCACTCAGAGCTTCTTCAAATAAAGCCTAAAAATGTTGCAGCCCTCCTACAAAACAAGATCATGTTATTTATCCTTATTTTGCAGCTGTGTAAGCTGAGGCCTGGCTCTCACAGGGGACTGATAAAAGAATTGTCCTCCCAGAAGATGATGATGATACAATCAAGGCTCTCAGACTTGGGGGTTTTTTTTTCTGTATTTGTGGGCATGTTGGGGGATTTCTTTAGGAAATAGGGGATTTTCCCTCTGTGCTTCTGTTTTGCTGTGCCTGTAGGTGACCAAAGCTCAAAGGCTCTGGATACATGTCTTGAAAAGCTCTGTCTCTTCACACCTGGACCCAAGAAGTCAGCAAGTATTAGCCAGTGCAAGGAAAAGCTCAGAAACTCATTATTTCTCTAGTCTGAGTGCAAGAAGAGTACCCCAAAAAGTACCCCAAAAAAAAAGCTTGCAAAGCATCTGTCACTCACAGTGTGCCACAGACTGTGAGGATGCAGCTTTTTCCTTAATGTTCTCTTAGATTTCCTCAAATTTGCTGAGTTGTTCTGCTTGAGATGCCCCCAGTGAGCATCTCTGCAGGCAGTTTGGTTTAGGTTTGGGGTCTCAGCCTACCAGCCCAGCCTGTGGGATGCTGGATGTGAAAGGAGTGGCATCTTGGTGACCTGAAGGCAGCTCTCTGTGTCCTTAAGAGCACGTGCTAAGCCTACATGTGGTACATCCATGGGCACAAGCCTAAGCTCTCCTCCTGATCCAAAACATGATGACATCATGCAAACTACTCACTTGGGATAGTCACCAGCCAGTGACACTTCCTAGATTTTTCCTAGTCACTACTTACAACCTTTTGGCTTTGAATAACCCAGGAACTTGTAAGTTCTTGGGTAGGTTCCTGTGTCAAGGACTTAACACCACAAGATGTTTCTTGGCTTCATCTTCTGGTCTGGTTTATGTTCCCAGCACCCAAAGACACAATCATCGTGATTATGAGCTTGATTTTAATCCTACATCACCTTGGACAGTTCAGGACTAACCCAAAAAAAGGCTTCACACTTGGTGTGGACCATGTTGTGTCAGGAATGCTCAGTTTATAATGGGAGCAGAAAACTAACCAGGACTGGGGCAAGTGCCCAAATTCTGACCTCCAACCCACATTGCTGAAGGTTCTCACAGTCCATGGCACTGTTTGGGCCCATGGAAATTAGCAGTGTCCTGGCAATGCCTTGGCACAGCTTGGAGAGCAGGAGACAACTTCAGCATGGAGGGAGAGCAGCAGTTTCAACATGTTACTGGATGCCAAAGCTGGACAAGGTCTCCAGCCTGTTGTGTTTAATGAGTGGATTCAACCCTTTAACAAGTTTGGAGGGGAGAGTGCAGGACCTTCAGCATCCAGACTGGTGATTTGAATCCAGTGGCTGTTGGAGAAAGACATCAGAGAGGTGGGAGCAGGGGGAGAAGGACAGGAAGGGGTCAAGGCGTGGGAAGAAGAGTTGAATTGTGTACTGCTCTCCAGCTTCCATATGGTGTTGGTGGGAACCTCACCCATCACCCCTCAGCATGAGGGTGGGTGTGAAACGGTGTGAGAGTAGTGTGGGAGTACCTGATGGGGAGGGATGGAGTGGGAGAAGACGTGGAAAGTGTCCAGGAGAAGGTAAAGAGGGAGGGAGAAACTTCTGAGAGGTGGTGATGTGAGAAGGAGAGAATCTGCAGGTCTGAGCTGCAAATGCAGAGCAGGCAAGAGGAGGGGTTGCCTGGGAGAAAGATTTCAGGGTGGATGGACAAGAAGGAAGACGAAGAAGATGTGGATGGACCATCCATCTCCAGCAAAAACCCCTGCTGGATGTGCAGGGTCCTTCTGTGATGGGCACATCAATCCTGTGCCACCAGAGGTGGTTGAACAGAGCCAGGCTCTGGGCAGGAGGTGCTTTTCAGACCTCTTCTCATTCTCATTTTATTTTGTTCAGAATGTTCCCACTGGTGAGCTGCAGCCTTTGTGCCCTCCCCTCTCCCTTCCCCTGTTCATTGCTAGAGCCTGGTCTCCTGGCATGTTCACTTGAAGAGCATCCCTGCAGGAGCAATAAAGAGGGGGAGAAACCTGGAGAAGGAGGGGCATGAAAACCAGACACAAAAAAAACCCACGGGGAGAAGCGGGAGGCGAAGACGACGAAGGGAGAGGGAAAGCAACACAAGTGGGAGGGAGAGTCGCATTTCCCAGGTGGAATGAGAGAACTGGAGGGCTGGGGGGGGCGAGGAGGACACAAAGCACACAAAAATTGGTGATTTGCAGAGTGTGGAGAACAAGTGTGTCTGTACCAGACAGCACAGGGAGATGGTGGCGGCTTTGTTAAGTGTAGGGGAGCGCTGCTGCCCGTTGCTAAGGTTACCACTTCCAAGGACAAGTT
Organism: Lepidothrix coronata; assembly: GCF_001604755.1. Taxonomy (NCBI): domain Eukaryota; kingdom Metazoa; phylum Chordata; class Aves; order Passeriformes; family Pipridae; genus Lepidothrix; species Lepidothrix coronata. Next base: position 6,840,228 of record NW_016690200.1, read on the forward strand.
GAAATAACTCCTTACCTTTGTTCTGTGCCGGGTTGTCAATGTTGAAATTCCCGTTCCACACGACAGTCAGCTCCACTGGCAGGCTGTTAATCTCCATCCCTTCGTAGGAATACTGGAAGTGGGAGAGGAAAAACGAAAGAAAACCCCCAAACACAGACTTACAAAGTGCCCAGAGGTGGGGAGGGGATGGAACAAGGCAAGAAGTGCTGCTTAATGTTGTGAACAAGAGAAGTGGAGCTGTCAGACACCTTCCTAGTCACCATCATCTTCCACAATGCCATGGAATGCTCTCAAAGCTGTGGATCTCAAACCATGCCCCTCTCAACAGCCCTTTCAGCCCTTAGGGGAATATTCACAGAATCACAGAATTACAGGTGTGGGTTGGAAGAGACCTTAAAAATCATCCAGTTCCACCTCCTGCCATGGGCAGGGACAACTTCTACTATCTCAGGTTGCTCCAAGCCCCATCCAACCTGGCCTTGGACACTTCCAAGGATCCAGGGGCAGCCACAGCTTCTCTGGGAAACCTGTGTCAGGACCTCCCCACCCTCCCAGGGAAGAATCTCTTCCTAATATCCAATTTAACCCCATCTTCCTTCCACTTAAAGCCATTCCCCCGCATGTGACAACTTGGAAATCCACCTTCCAGGTGCTGAGAACAGCTCTGGAATATATTTTGCCAACTCTTGGATGCATTTTAAGGTGTAAACAACACATTTTGGGTCTGTCATCCAACTCTACCTCTGCTATGTAACCCACAGGGGCTGAGCACATATATGGGGTTACCTACACTAGTGGTGTTTTGAAGGACTCTTGGAAGCTGAGTGAGGTCTCAGAAGTCAAGGAACGGGCACATCATGGAAAAAAAAAGGGGAAAATGGAGGTTCTGTGTAATTATAGACCTGTCAGCCTAACTTGGCTTCCCTGAATGAAAGTACATCAAATTATTAAACAATCAATTTATAAGCACCTGCGAGATGATAAGGTGATAAAAATCAGCCAGCATAGATTTGTCAAGAACAAATTGTGTCAACCCAATCTAATTTCCTTTTTGACAGGCTTAATGACTTTGTGGATAAAGGGAAAGCAGCAGATGTCATTTATCTTGATTTCAGTAGAGTATTTGCTACTGCCCTACAGGAGATTCCCATAAACAAAGCAGGGAAATATGAACTAAAAGAACCCACCATAAGATTTATGCAAAAACTGTCAGAAAAAAAACCAAAACAGTCAGATAATTTCATGGCAGATTGGATGTTTCAAAAGGAATTCTGTCCTGGGTCTGGCATTTCTCAGTATTTTCACTACTGACTTGGATGATAGGCTACAGATTTCATGAATGACACTGTTCTGGGAGAGGGTGCAGGGTTAAGAATTCAAAACAAACTTGGCAAATGGGAGAAAAACGGGCCAAAATCAACCACCTGAAATTCAAAGCAGGGAAATAGGGTCTATTTTGCAGTAGGAGAAATCAATGCAAACAACTATGAAATTGGAGTGACTGGCCAGTGCTGCAGGACAGACGGGGGACTGCTGAGGATCATAAACAGACTGAATCAGCAATGCCATATTGCTGCCAAAACCCAAGCAATTCTCACTTGGGGATGGACCAAATAGAGTTTGTCACATATGTAAACCCCGGGATGCAAACATTTTTCCCTGCTCAGAACCAGAAGGGCTTCAGCTGGCGTGAGGAGTATCCAGTTTCCAGCAAATGCATCCTAAAAAAAAGCCATAGAAAACTTCAGAGAGAGTTGGGCAGATTTAAACAAACACTTGTCAAGGACAGTCAAGGTTCACAGAGGTGGCCTGAAGGAAGGAAAGGGAAGCTGGTCTCTGGAGGCCCTCTCCACTTGGAGAACTCTCTGACAGCGCTTTTTTTTTCAGCTAAATTTTAATTTGTCTTCAGCCAGTTCACACAGGGTTCACTCAGTTGCCCCTCAGATCCCACTGCCAACCTCCATCAACAGCCTCCATCCCACACTCCACCAAAAGGCAAAAAGCCTCATAAATGGAGAGGAGATGGTTGATTAAAGGACAGAATGGGAACAAAGCAAGAAGGGTAGAAACATTCCATGCCTGCTACTGTTACTGAAGGATTTACCCTCCTCAGACCAGGAATCTCCCTCTGCACTGGGATCTATGGTGGGACAAACCCCCACTTTAAAAGAAAAAGATGTTTTCCCCACTAAAAGATTAAATATAACTCAGCCAGGTGTCTGCTTTGGTTGGGCACATCTTAGAGAGCAGTGAGGACTTCCCTACAGCCTAAAGTCTCAATGTGATTTTCCACAGAGATGCCAAAGCTCTGAGCCTTTACAGGAAGTTTTTCCTGTATCTCTTAATTGCCATATAATTGGGAGTAAATCATAGATGGTGATTTCTGTCCATTACAGCAGAGTGAGAGCTGGTTTCGCAGTAATTCCTCTTTGGACAAACTAAACACAATTAGCCATTAATCTGCAAAAGCCTGTGATTATGATCTGGTTGTGGGGTATTTATGGGTATAAGCTTTGTGGTTTCCATGGAAGTAAAGAGCAGCCACAGGTTACCCTTTGCAACAGGGCTGTTCCCTCCAGTCTCATTCAGTATTTGCATTTTTATGACACTTGTTGGTGTCACTGCCAGCGAGATGCAAGATGATGCAGAGCTGCTTGGACTCACACCACTGGCTGTTCACAGCTTTTCTGAGCTTGGGACAAGGATGGGGAGACAGGAGTGGGAAGGAGAGTGCCTGAGAAGCAGTGGAAAATTAATCTTGTGCCACTCAGCAATGCCTGCTCTGCACAGCACTTTGAAAATGCTGGTTGGGAACGGGAAAGGGGATATCCAGAACTCCTGGTCACCCTAAAATCAGATGAGTCTTAGGAAGTGCTACATTCTGCCTCCCCCAGAGCCTCATGTGTCTTTTGGGATTTACAGAATCATGGAATATGCTGGGTTGGAAGGGACCCACAAGGATCATTGAGTCCAGCCCTCAGCCCTGCACAGGACCATCCCCAAGAATCACACCATGGGCCTGAGAGGATCATCCAAACACTCCTTGAGCTCTGTCAGCCTTGGTGCTGTGCCCAATGCCATGCGGAGCCTGTTCAGTGCCCAACCACCCTCTGAGGGAAGTTCTTTTATTTAATATCCAACCTAAACCTTCCTTGACAGGACTTCAGGCCATTCCCTGGGGTCCTGTCACTGATCCCCACAGAGATCAGTGCCTGCCCCTCCTCTGCTCCTCATGAGAAAGCAAAAACCAGGCAGGGCTGCCAAGGGACTGGTAGCTGGAGTGCCCCAGAGCCTTTCATCCCAGGGAGGATCCCAGTGCCAGCAGCAGGAGCCCAGCTGGGAACTCAGATCTTATCTCACCTGCAGCACCAGGAGCAAACACATACTAAGCTTTTTAACTCAGTAGGCTTGATCCAGAACTGGAAATGGATAAGAGGGAATAAGCAAGGGGATCCCTGTGGAAGAGCCCCAAGGATGAAGCCAGGAATGAGGACGCTCACACTGCCATGATCTGATCAGATGGTTTTTGGGCTTCACGGCAGCGAAACGGAGCGATTTGCAAAGTACCGGCGAGCAAACGCTCTGTCCTCTGCAGACCACAGGAGCTGCTCACTCATTGTGACCCCTCTTCAAAGCCCGCTGAACTCAACAGGAGTCTTTGAAAAGGACTCACTCAGCTGTGACAATAAGATGGAAATGTGTTCCGGGGAAGAAAAAAGGGATGGTGCATCGATCTCCGGGACAGTGGAGCTTCCCAGGTACTCCTGCTGGGAGTGTTCGCACCATTAGGGCTTGGCTGGACACCTTCCCTGCCTCCAACACAGCAAAACTGCTCAGAATGTGTAAATCTGACCCCTAAACCTGCCAAATCTGGATCACAGTCATGAAAATCAAATCGAAGCACAAAATTATGGGCAGTTCAGAGGGCCAAACTGAGAATGCCAAAACTCTGCTAGAAGGAGCTGTTGTAATTCACTTGAACTCCCAAGTGTCCTTTTTTTTTTTGCCTCTCAAACTCTTTCCTTGTATCTGATACTTCTGCAGTTTGTGCAAATCCATATCCACCCTTGGCCACTTGCTGTATCCTGGGATGTGTCAAAGGGTAAAGCCCTTGGGTAATTTGGCTTGGCCACACTTAGGATGACAAATGAAGAGTGACTTCATGATGCTTCCCCTTTGTATTTTAAGAATGTCCAGCAGTGGGGGAACATCTGCAGACAAAAAGCATTTTAGCAGTATTTTAGTGTTAGTCTGTTTTCCCTGACACTACTTTTGTGATTAAAGCTCAGTCCTGAGGATTGATTTCTGTACCTGGCTCTGACAACAACTACTTTTATGAACTTCTTGTTCACAGTCAACCCATCTTCTTGGACTCTTTGCTTCCCAGAGCTGGGGCTGAATTTTTGTGTCTGGGTATCACCCAGGCCAACAGAATTCGTGTCATGACTGGGGTTTCTCTGTGAGATTTGAATGTAGACAAGTGATAATAATGCATCAAAATAATTGAGAAGCAGATGTGCAAGGCTGGTATTCCTGCCCATGGCAAGGAGTTGGAACTAGATGATCTTTAAGATGCCTTCCAACCCAAAACCATTCTATGATTCTACAACCCACAGCCCTGTGCTTGTCTTTTGACCACCCATAACTGTCTTTTCCCATGATTTCTGTGAACAGAACTCCTTTTTTTTTCCCAGCTCTGCTTTTTATTGGTTTTTGGTTTTTTTTATCACTTGCTCCTCTGTGAGCCACACCACAGAGTCCAATGCCACTGAGATCTCTTGCCGAAGTGCAATGATGTGACAAATAGAACACCCTTGCTTTCCTGTCCCTAAGTCACACAGCACTTTCAGCTGCACCACCTCGGGTCTCACGACACACAGACCTGTGAAGGACTTGAGACAAATTATCAGCAGGGATTTTGCTGCCAGGAATCAGTGCCTGCTCCCTGAGTGTGCCAAGGCCAGGGGTGGGCAGGCTTACACCACCCAAGGGTATGGGATTAGTCACTGAAGCAGGGAATGGCAATAATCATGGCATGCTCAGGTGGGTCATCCCTTGCCCATCTCCCTCTTCCTCGTGCCAAAGGCTGATAATACTGGGCTGATTGCAAGTGCTGGGGCTCCCACTGTTTCCCACTGGGAAGATTGCTCTCTGCCCTGATGCATCCAGCAATTTCAGCCCTTCCTGCTGACATTTTTACTTACTTATTTATATGTCTCCTTTGCTCCCCTCCCTTTTCATTTCCGCCCATCACTCCGTGTCCAGGCTGTTGGCAGAGCTATCACAAGTGCAATAAGGATTGGCAGGTAGGGCACCTCTGAGTGATAATTGCATGCCTTGGGTGGTGTGACAGGGGACAAAGCCCAGAGCTGAGAGTCTCAAACCACTTGACAAGAACAATAATTGTCCCGAATTGTGCTGCCTGCGGTGACTTATTGCTGTTATCAAATGAAACATCTCCAGGAAAGACAGGGAGAGGGGCAGATCTGAGTCCTGACTGGGCTGAGCACCCAGGGACCATCAGAACTGGATATGACATCCCTGACACACCACGAGATAGGCTGGTCCCACCTGGGTGTCCTTAGAGCACCCTTAAACTGAAGTTGGAGCCACTTAGAAAGGTGCCTGCCTAAGATGGTTCTGATCCTTGGTGTAAACCTTGAGGGATCAGGAAATGTAAGGCAAGAGTTAAGGCTTGTCCCTGATTCTATCCTGTGTGAAAGCAGGAAAAAATCCTGCCTTTTGCAAAAGTTATTGTGCAAGAGGCAAATCTGAGCTCACTGGTGCCTAATGTGTGATGGGAGGGGGTAGATCTCGAGGCTTAGGATGGAAAACAAGGCAGGAGCGATTGCTTGGCCTAACGTGCACCACCACCAGACCTGCTGGCAGGACAGCATCCCTTCGGGGACACACCATCACAACACATCCTCCCACCCTCCTTTGGACCTTCTCCAAGCCTGCAATGCAGGTGCTACGTTCAGTGCCTCCTCCAGCAACTGTGCTGAGTGAAAAGCTCTGCCGAAGGGGGTTGATTCAATTTGCAAACAAGCTCACTCGGCTGTTTCTAAAGCCAGGTGACCCCCGGAGCAGAGGCTCATTGTATCGCAGTGGCTCCAGGCTGAATGCTAATTCTGGCAGGGAAGGGAATAATCATGATGGAGACATATCTCCAGCACTCCTTCCCTATTGTCTGTGTCCTCTGCCACCTGCTCAAACAGCCAGGGCTTCTCTGTTCCCTTTTTGTAGCTGTGTGAATGTTGCTTTCTTTTGTCTGGCTCTCCCTTCCACATCTCTTTCTCTCAGTGTCTGGCAAATTCAGAGCAACAATGAAATAACATTTCTCAGAAATAAAAAAAAAAGGAAGAAAAAAGAACTCAAATCAGAGTTAAAGGACTTTCAAAAGAAAAGAGGAGAAAAGGAAAGGAAAGGGAAGCAAAGAGAAGGAAGAGGAGGAAAGCGAGGGAGAGGGAAAGGGGAGGGCAGAGGAAAAGGGAGAGGAGGCAGAAAACAGCACAGAAAAAAGGGTTGATTTTATTTCCAAACGAGCCTCTCTTCCTGGAGAAGAAATAGATCCACCTGAGCCACCACCAAACGCGGGACAAGCATCCTACAGACAACACACAGCAGGGAGGTCATGGGGTGCCAGTGCCTTGGCATCAGCCCTGAGTCTCTGCCCTGCCACCCTCTGCAGCTCTGGCACAGCCTGGAGTGTTCTGGTTCAGCAAAACAGACATTAAAGATCAAAATGGTGCAGTCACAGCACTCAGGCATTCCATGAGGAAATCCAGCTGGGGACTTGTGGAACCCCACTTCTCCAGTCCCAGGCACTGGCAGCTTCTCGGGGCTGGCAGGTGGTGTGGGAATAGTAACCATTGCTTCTCAAAGCCAGAGACATTTCTTGGGTCCCACAAAAGCTGAGACTGGCTGAAGTTAATATCCTGCTCAGCCCAACTATGCTTAAAATCATCCTGAGATAATTCATGCTAATGCCTATGTGTACCAGAGAATTCCTGGCTCTAGAGGGTCTTTAAAGGTCTCACTTCCCTGCTAAGGCTCTTTGGACAGATATATAATCTCTACCCATGTCCATATAATACCCCTTTTTCACCCTTGTAAAAGAAAATACTTTTTTAAAAAAGTGTAATACCTTCTTCTCAGGCCACCTATTTCTGCGAAGCCTCAAACCTGGAAGCCCACAGGTCATTAACCAGTAATGAAAATCAGGAGGAGGGAGGGAGAGGGACAAAGAAACAAATAAAAGAGCCTCATTGGGAAGTTGATTGTTTGCAAAGGATCGTAAAATGTGCGAAGTGCCTGCGATGTTCAGCTGGTGCCTAATGCAGCAGAATATGTTGTGACAAGCAGTGCCCAGCGTGGAGTGGCAGAGCCGCGGTGAAGTGGCTAAAGCCTGTAATTAGCTCTTTGACTAATAAATCATCTCGCAGCAGCAGCAGTGAAAATGACTCAGATGCATATCTCGGAGACATGAACCTCATGGAGAAGACTCTGGAGAAGTAGAGATCGCTATTGCAGGTAGGAACAGCTCCTGGCAGACGACTGATTTGTCCACAGAATGGGCATGGCTGTGGTGACAACGCTGTCGTGACTCACACAGGCTCCCTGGGAGGGGGGTCACTGGTCCTGCACTGCAGATGGGAAATGGAGGTGGGCAGAGGGAGAAAAGGACTCACCAAAGGGCACGTGGTGAGTCAGTGGTTGCAGGAAGGTCTGACTCAACCCAAAGCCAGGTTGGACAGGGCTTTGAGCAGCCTGGTCTAGTGGAAGGTGCCCCTGCCCATGGCAGAGGGTTGGAATGAGATGATCTTAAAGGTTTCTTCCAACCCAAAGCTTTCTGTGATTCTGTGATCTCACCCTTCTTTCGACCCATCACATCAGGCTGTTTATATGGGGTTTTCTATGTCCCATCGCAAAACCCCTGCAAAATAACCTAAACTCTCCATCTGGAAACCCTGTTTGTGGCACTGTGAGGATATGAGCAGGTTAAGCTGACAATGATGCCTTATGGGTCATGGCTAAGGTGCTCCAGCATGGCCAAATCCAGGATCCAGGGCTCCAGGGCCAGAGGTAACTATTGTGTGGTGACACCAGCCAGTCTGATCAGAAAAAGGGGCAGTTTTCAAGCTACCAGCCAGCATTTCCTTGACTGTGATTGGAATCATAGAATCACTGAGGCTGGAAAAGACCTCCAATATCATCAAGTCCAACCTTTGACCAAATATCCTCATGCCCACTAAACCACACCGCCAAGTGCTATGCCTACACATCTTCTAAACACTTCTAGGGATGGTGACTTCACCACTTCCCTGGACAGCATGTTCTAATGCTTAACCACTCTTTCAGCAAAGAAATTTTTCCTGGTATCCAACCTGAACCTCCCCAGCACAACCTGAGGCCATTTCCCCTTGTCCTATCCCTTGTTATCTGGGAGAACACACCGACCCCCACCCAGCTACACCCTCTTTTCAGGGGATTATAGAGAGTAATAAAGCATCCTTTGAGCTTCTTCTCTAGATTAAACAGCTCCAGTACCCTCAATAAGGCAAAAAGGGCTGTGACACCACCCCAAATCCCACTGGGACAGTGCTATGGGCACTTTTAGTCCTGTGTGGCCCCTGCAGCTCTCCCAGGCACACAGGGCTCGCTCACCGAAGTGTTCTGGCACTGCACACTGGAGCTGTTGAACCTCAGGGCTGGCACCCTCTGCTCGCTGCCCTGGATGTTCAGGATGCACTCGTAGCCTCTCTGGCCCGACTGAGGCTGGGGCAGGTTCTTGGCCTTCAGCGTGATGGGTTTGATCACTTCCACCGGCACCAGGATCTTCTCAGCCTGCAGCAGCTGGGGACAGTCCTGGGGAGAGAGCAGACAGCACACCAAGTCAGCACATGGGGTTTCCCACCCCCAGGTGGAGCCCTCTGATGCTTCTCAACCTTCTCACTTTGCCTGCTTACAAATCCTTTGCAGCTCCCCGGACCTCGCTCCGTTACGGGGGAATTGGGGAGTGTTACAGGGAAGGCTCAGATAAACAGGAGAGGAAGGATTTCTTTTACAGACCATCCTTTCCTATCTCCCTTGCTTACACTGCAGACTTTCAGCCTTCAGGACCCAGGGAAGCCACCTCTGGTGTTTTTTAATACCCGCTCTCTTATTCAGGTAATGGAAAAGGAATCATGTTCCCTCCATGGGTTTAGTCCAGTCACAATGCCGTGATAGAAGTGAATAAAGCCAAAACCTGAGCATAATTCCTTGCTTCCCAACACCATTATATAAAAGGCACAGCTCCAGCCAGCTCCAGCAAGATGTGTTGCAACCTATGGAGTTGGGGATGTTAAAAAGAGAGTTTATATTGGCTTAGAGGAGGACAAAATATTTATTACAGATAGATCCATCTCCCAAGAAACAACCATTACACAATGTGTGGAGATCCCTTGGAAAGGCTCCCCAAAGGAGCAATGCCAAGTGGATGTTGTTAATCTGGTGCCTCTGGGTGGGTCCCTCACAAAGGTAGAGGTCTGGGCACCCAAAGGTGGCACACAGGAGGCTGCACTCAAAGTGTCATTAATTTGCACAGCTTTAGAGTGGCCATGTGCTGCTTCTTCATGGCACAGTCAGACAAGCTGTCACATCCATGGATTCTAGGAAGCTACCACATCTTTAGGAAATTACTGCAGCTTTTTCCTGGATAATCCAAGGCCATTTGATATAAAATGGGATCCCTTAAACCACTGGAACAGGCTACAAAACAAAAGCACAGACCATACTCCCTGTGAGTGCCTGCCTGTCCCCCGTGGTGATTCTTTCCAACTCCCAGATGCCAAGGTCAAGTCTGTCCCCTCCTTTTCACATTTGGCACATTGATTGCTCTCTGTAGAGAGCTCCAGCATCATGATGATGCATCCACCCTGCCCAGTACAAAGAGCAACACCATTTCAGCCTACCCTGTCCAACATTAAAGCCAGGCCCAGTTGGGGCCAGCGGAGACAGGGAACTTCCTTAAAGAGGTGCAACCTTAATCTGTAGGGGTTGGCAAAAGGAAAATGACTGATTCAGGGGAGAAAAGAACTGAAAGGTTCAAAAGTGGAATTTATGGCTTATTGAGAGCCTGGGAGCTTGTTAGAGCAGATGGTGGGAGCATCTTACTGAAGCAAACAGCTTAAGGAGATAAAGAAATGGATTAGACGTGTAACATCTGCAGTTACATCAACCACGAGCAGAATTACAAGAGCCATCAGTCATGACATTGCATGTGTGAGTTGATCCAGGGGCAGGAGGAAAATCCAGTAACCACCCAATGCATCCCTGCAGTGAGGTCCAGAAGCCTTCCTCAGTCCCAAAGAGGGTCTGTCTGTCCTGGTGAGGATGCCAGACAGAAGAGTCCTTCAGGGCCACGTGATTTCCCATCTGCACTTAGAGGCTGAGAGCTACTGGTGGGCTCCAATTGGCCTTGCCCAGGTTGGCACCAGAACCTGGACAGGAGCTGGGTGGAGCTGAACCATCCTGAGTCCAGTGTCCATTTCCCCCCTAAACTGGCACTAGGCCTGGTTTGATACCTGCTACCAAGGGCTGAGGCTTAACAGGCCATCAGGTTAACCTGGTTGGAAGGTGTAAGCATTGGAGGTGGAAAGGAAAGCCCACGGGTGACTGCAATTCAGTGATGAACCTCACAACTGTGAGTCTCTGCACTCGGAGGGGGTGAGGATTGAGTGCTTGAGGGGCTACACCCTGTTCCAACACTCCCTTCTCCTGCTGCTGGGCTGCCCTGTGATGAAACATCTCTAGGGAGTTACTAACGCTCAAACACAATGGTTAAAGCGCCAGAGAAGTGTTTTTCTTGATTAAAGAGCAAGGCTTTACCATCTAGAAAGTCTTCCCAACCTTGAGTTCAATGGTCCTACATAGCAGCGTAGAGGATAAATGCAGGGTTAAGTAGATACTCAGCATGAGAAAATGAGGTATAATCTATAACTCTGTGTGATTTAGACCTATAAAAACCCAGAGGACAGGGGAAGGAGATGGTCTAGGCCATATTAAAGCAAGAGAGAGAGTTTCCAGTGCTGATCATGCCAGCAGATACCACATGTAAACACTATTTGGGACTAAATGGTTTCAACACCCCCGACCCTTCCCCGTCACGTGCCCAACATGTCCTGGGGCTTCTGCATCTGCTTCCTCTCTTTCTCCTGGCAGAAGAAAAGACCTTGGCAACATCCTCTCCATTTTTTTTCCCTCCCCAGCCACAGGAGTTGAGAGGGAGATGCATTGGCAGAGGGAATCAGTGGGACAGGAGGATGGGAAAGCCGTATCTGCCGCTGAGCAGCCGTTTCCCAAGAGTGGGCATTTCGCTTGATGTCTGTCAGACAGCAAAGCCTCTGATGGGAGCTGGAGGATGGAGGTTGGAGATAGTCCACCCTGTTACCTGCAGGCCAATCCCAGCTCTTCAGCCTGGTCTTTCTTGTGGAGCCTTATCCCGCCCCCCTCCACCGCTGGTGCTGTAACCTTTCCGATAACACTTGTTTCAAGTTCATTAACAAGCCGTGATTGAGGCAGCCCCAAAACAGGATTCGTTTGCATATAAAAAGCTTTGCAGTGCTGTGAGGAAGTTCATTATAGATAATTGAAGAGGCAAGCGCCATAAAGAGGAAATCCTCCCAATGTGGCTTTATCTGATTGACCTAATGTTCTTTCTAATTGAAACGGGGAGGGGAAGAGGCAATTTCATTGGGTGTTGTGCTGCATAAAACCTCAGAGCTTGGACCAGGCTCTGGGTTCAGATTCACACAGAACTCATTTTGCAGCCTGTGTCAAGCTTTGGGTGCCTGGCCAGGTTTGTATTTTTGAGGGGAAAACAACAAGCTGCTCAGAGCAGGCCCAAGCAGAGGAGTCCTTAAAAAAGATTTATCTTGGGTATTTTACAGTGGAAGCACTTTCCCCGCACCCTTTTCCTCTGCAATGGACATCACCTAGGCTGGAAAATATGGTTTTCACATGATAGAGAGGAAAGAAAAATATACTGCCAACAACTGCACCAAAGAAGGGCACAATCTCACCCCTTTTGCCTTTGGTATAAAATAAATTAAGCCTTTTGCCCGACTCGAAGGGCAGATGGTTCAGAATCCAGAGGATTGTTGTTGATTCATTTTGTGTGTGTAGCTTCACTCTATTCCTTAAATGCTTTCAGATGAGTCAGACCATTTACAATAATATCCCCCACCCTTGCCAGTTACTCCTATCAGCAGCAATGCACACCTCACATCACCAAAATTTTGCCAATTACCAAGTCAGGGAGCTTTTGCAGTGAAAACACTGTATGAAATGGGCTGGACTCATTGGGTCGATGGTAGTTTAATTTTCTTTATTTATAACTCCTCACAGAGCGGCTGTGAATGTGTTTTGTTGTAGCTTGCAGAAATAATAAAAGTCTCAGAAATATGAGAACCTTTTCTCTCCCATATGTGTTATGGCCTCCATCACAAAAGCTGAGTGAGTCCCCAGTCAGAGCCATCAGGAGGATTCTGCTAAAGAGAACGACGAAAACTCTCTGAGGCCGTGTGGTCTTAGCCCTGAACTAATTAGTTAGGTTCCTTTATGGTGCCTTATACATCTAGAGTTATGATTTCATGGAAATTTCATCCTGCTTTTTCCAAATATAAGCTGGAGACTGACCAGATACTCTGAGTTATCATCCTCTCCTAGGAATGTAGGGATCTTTCACAGCCTTGTGATGCTACATGGGTTTTATTCCAACCTTATTTTGTACAGTTTCACTCTCTGTTACTGGTTTTGGCCAGGGTTATGATCTGAAGCGTCATCAAAGTGTTTTCCACTTTCCAAAAGACAATGGGTTTTATCTACTTTAAACGGGGGGCATTCCACATGGGAACAGGTAAAACATCCATGAAGGTTTAACACAATGACCCATCCACCCATCAACAATCTCCACCTTATATTGCTGTCCCAGTTCACTCGTTTTCACTTGTGCATCTCTCCTCACACAGAGCATCCAGGTGAGGGAATCTTTCAACTTTTCCCTCATACTGGCTCCTCATGATCCCTGGTAGCACTGGCTGGATCTCCACTTAGAGTTCACCTATCGCTGACTTTATTGGAGGAATCTTTGGCAAGATAAACTCAACCCTTGGCAGTGGATTTTCACCCTTCCTTTCCCAGAAGGGCAGGAGTCATCTCCATTCAGGACCAGACACAGCCACCACCACCAATTCCTTTATTACTCATCTCAAAGCATCCAGTTCCCTTTTTCTTTCTTCTCCATTTCTTCACCCTCGAATTTAGGGGTTTTTTTTAAAGACTTTCTTTTCAATATCCCTCATCCACCCACCATCTTTGTTCCTTGTCCAAGCCATCTTGAGTGGAACAAACGTGACCGTAAAGTGAATCTAAGAGGGAAGCAGAATTTACTCACTCAAGACCTTTGGGGCCCCACAAGAAATGAAACTCAGATTGTTATTTACTCACATATCACATAAATAAATACATCTTTTGTTCATCTCCTCTGCTGAGCTGCAATGTTCTGTTTTTCCCTGTGCTCCCTGTGGCTTTCTCACCCGCCCACACTGTGCTGTAATCAAGTCAAGAGGGTAAGAGTTGAGAGACAGGGATTGGGTATTTATAAAGATATCTAGACCACGGCATCTGGATGCTCTGTAAATCAGATTAGATTAGAAAACATCATGACAAACACAGAACAAGGAAAGAGAAAGAAAAGGAAGGGAAGGAATGAGAAAAAGGAGGTGAAATCCGGGCAAAAAACAGGCAAAAAAGAGGCAAAAAACCCCCCAACCTTTCACTGACAAATCAGATTTCACTCGGATAAAAAGCAGGAAAACAGCAAGTTCACAAATGAGAGGCAGCAGGGACTGCCTGGAATATGTTGCCTGAACTTCTCTCTCACACCTTCACACAGTCACTCGGGGTCACCACCCGAGGTTTGTGTAGCAGCTCCCTCGTTCTGCTGCACACGAAGGCCTTCAGGCTCCAGGGCTGACAAGCTGGTTCCTTTGATGAATCACTTTTAAACTCCTGCACAGCTTCCCAGACCCTGGATAATGTGGAGAAGGAAGCAGCAAGGAGCTCAGCACTCCCAGTGAGGGAGGGGAAGGGGTGACTTACAGTCCACGCTGTGTTTACATTATTACACCACTAATTCTTAACATCATAAAAATTATATTTAAAATTTACACAAACGGTGCCAGGGAACGTTATTATGTTATAAAGTGGAATCAGGTCAATGCCTTGTAGGCAGGATTCCAAGCTCCATAAATTTCTGGATATACTTCCCCCAAATTTACATCGACACCAGCAGCAATCAAACCAGCTCCAAAAAAAAAAAAAAAAAGCTCACCCGGTCAAAGAATTTTTTAATGCACCATATATTTTATCTGCACTTCCTAAGTTTGCAGTGTTGTTAGTTTGATTGATGGTGTGCTTATTTATTGGCACAGCAAAAGTAATAATACATGAGGAAAATGCTCAGAACTTTAAAGGCAGCTGATGAGGAGAAAGCAACAGGATTTATGGGAAGTGTAAACATCTGCAGAGACAACAAAGGAATAATTGAGTCCTTGCATCTCTGTCACTTCTGGTGGCTCCTTTCTAGTTAAGAGTCTTCCAAGCACTCAGGAGCAAATTACAGCTGTCTTTTCTCAGGGATATTGCAAGGGATTCTTGTGCCTGGGAAAAGGTGGCTGGTGCTCTGTCTAGGGAAGAGATGTGCCCCTGTTTGAGCTCTGTGCACTCTGGTAGTTACACCCTCAGCCCTGCACAGGACCATCCCCAAGGGTCACACCATAGGCCTGAGAGGATCATCCAAACACTCCTTGGGCTCTGGCAGCCTTGGGGCTGTGCCCACTGCCCTGGGGAGCCTGGTCAGTGCCCAACCACCCTCTGGGGGAAGAACCTTTATTTAATATCAAACCTGCCCTGACACAACTTCAGGCCATTCTCTGGGGTCCTGTCCCTGGTCCCCACAGAGAAGAGATCAGTGCCTGCCCCTCTTCTTACTCTCATGAGGAAGCTGATGATGCTTGTGGGTCCCTTCCAACTCAGCCTACCCTGTGATTCTGTGATTTCAGTGCTGGCTTGCCCAGATCAGTGCACAGATATCGCAGCTGGAGGGAGGGAGACCAGGACATCATGGAATGGTTTGGGTTGGAAGGGACCTTAAAGATCATCGCATTCCACCCCCTGCCATGGGCAGGGACACCTTCCACTAGCCCAGATTGCTCCAAGCCCTGTCCAACCTGGCCTTGGACACTTCCAGGGATGGGGCAGCCACAGATTCTCTGGGACACCTGTGCCAGGGCCTCACCACTGATGGATAGCAGAGCATCAACTCAGCTGCCAGAGCCTCTTGGGTTCCTGGCCTCAGTGCTGTGAAGGCTGGAGAGCAATGAGCAGTGCTGGTACCCTGGAAGTGGATACTTTAAAGCAGGAGCTAAATGAAGATAACCAACCTCCTCTCCCATGGATCCCTGCCAAATCCTGCTGATTGGGAGCAAAGTGACTCCCCCAAGGCCATGCAGACAGTGTTGGGAAATGACCCAGGTCTGTTGAGAGCTTGATCCAACTCAGGACTATTCTGCCTCTGAAGTCAGTCCACACATCTCTGCTGATGAACATTAATGATTTTGCCCTCCTTTAATTCTTTATTAATAGAGTCTTTCTTAGCCGGTCCATTATTTCACAAGGATCAAGGTCAGCCTGCCATAATTATCCAAGAGACACATTTATCCCTTTTAAATAGAGACACAACATTAGCTTTTTTTCAGCCCTTTGCTGCTTTGACACACTCTCAGAAGGAAAAGTAATGATCCAGAGAGCAGGAGCCTTCTGGTCACTGGGTGAGGGGAGTGGACTAGTGACAAAAATAGTAGATGGTTTTGTCATGAAGTCCATCTGCTCACCAGAAAGGAGCTACTGGAGACATGTGAACAGTCTCAGTTCTGGTGTTTCCTGAGTTTGGAAATCATAAGAAATACAATCATGTGCATGGAAGAAGGTGGTGTGTGTTCAAGAGACAAGATAACCATGTATTTACTTGGACAAAGTCTGTCATTTTTTAAAGGAAAACACTGGTAAAGTAAGACAGTGCTTCTGAATAACACACATAGGAAAATGGGTTGTGTAAAGCTGTGGAAAGCACAGGCAGTTTGTAAAGCAGTAATTAACTTCTTCTCCAGTTATGATTATTTAAATCTGCACCCTTCATAGCCAGCCTTCTGTCTTTCTGTAAGGACTTCATCAGAAGCTGACAAGCCCTTTCATGTGTATCGTCCCTGCCCATGGTAGAGGGGTTGGAACTAGATGATCTCTAAGGTCCCTTCCAACCCAAAACATTGTGTGATTCTTTGATATCACTGCACATCTCTGCCTGGCACCCCAACAGCCCAGTGAAGCTGAAAAGTTTGAGCATTGACATAATACCCCTTTCTGCTCATCCATGCAGGTACCAGTGACATGGACATGTCACTCCTCAACACAGTTTACTATTCATCTGTGTCAAAAAAATAGGTTTTGCACGAGTAAGGGACATTATCCAGCTAAGACTTGCTCAGAAGTGAGAGAGATTCCCATGGCAACACTCTCACATGGGGATTTCTGATGTCTAACAAGGGTTGAGCCCAAGTTGCAGCGCTTTCATCCTAAGAGGGGACAGAAAGTCTATTCCTCCTCTAAAGCTGCCCAGTTTTACAAAGTTAGTAGGAACTCGGTGCTTTTGAGAGCTCCAGACTTTGGCCCAACTAGGCCAGGAATTCCCAATGAATTCAGAAGTGAACAGCAGAGATGGAGGAACAGCTGGACCGGAGGTTGCACACACAGACCATGTTGATGCAAACCCACTTCCTTCAGAAACCAGGACAGAAGCCCAGAGAGTCATCAGACTTTGGCTTCCACGGTGGGAAGGTCAGGACCATGATATCATGGCTCTTGTCATCTTCCCCCTCACCAAGAGCCATGACAGCAGGAGATAACACCCAAGCCAAAGCAAATGGACTCAAGGCAGGGAAGGAGGGTCTGGGCTCAGCCTCCTGGAGATGCCCCAAGCAAGGCAGGAGACACATTCCGGCCTCACCTCTTATCTGCAGCTTCAACATCCTGAGAATGTTTCTCCTTGGCCAGGCCCCAAAAGCTCACATGTCCCAAAGCAGTGAATGCAGCTGATGCTACAACGGAGAAAAGCAAAATCTTTTGGCTTCAGAGCCAAGACATGTCCCTGGACTAAGTCTGAAAGGGGAGTTGTCTTTCCTCCCTCACACTGCAGGGTGCCAGACTGATCTTAGCAGTCCTGACAGATGTCCAGAGAGCCAGAAAACCCTGTAGTCACTTGAGGCATGACAGTGGCATTGCACTGAGTTGGGCTATCAAAACAACATAAGCTCTTCCTCATGTTTTTTCCAAGGATGTCGTGTTGGCAGGGACAGATGAACATTACCCTGTTGCATTCTGAGATCCCTCTGTCCTGTGGGATAAATAATCTTGCATTACAAAGATGAGCAGCCCAACTGTTATGAAAAACATTTAGCTGGGACATGGTATTGAGTGTCAGATGCTTCTTACATCTTCATTCCAATTAATCTCCCTGGGTTGCTCCTGGAAATCACACGAACAGGTCCTTGATTAGTCACTCACAAGGTGGCTGGAGAGGCAAAGCTCTAAGACAACAAGCTGTTATTAAGGTAGGATGAACTGCCCTCAGGGAGGCCTTTTCCCATCATTTCTCAGTTCCTGTTGTGATTTGGTAGGAGAAGTTGTGCACCAGGACAGATTTCCTGCAGGTCCACCACAGTAAAAATCAGAAATAGATTAGCTATTAGAGATTAGATAGATGAGACAGATTGGATATTAGGAAGTAATTCCTGGCTGGGAGGGTGGGGAGGCCCTGTCACAGGTTGCCCAGAGAAGCTGTGGCTGCTCCTGGACCCTTGGAAGTGTCCAAGGCCAGGTTGGACAAGGCTTGGAGCAACCTGGGCTAGTGGAAGTTGTCCCTGCCCGTGGCAGGGTGTTGGAACTACGTGATCTTTAAGGTCCCTTCCAACCAAACCATCTATGAATCCATTAAATCCTACAGACAATGAACAAGTTGCCAGCCTTTTCCCTTGCCAGCTGGGTGACTGCAGGGCAAAATGGCTCAGAGATGACAAAAGGTACCCAAAAATAACAGAAGAAGCCACTTCACACGCACCTTTTTCTTCACCTCAGTGCAAGTCACCGTGACTTGCAAACAACAGCAAATTATCTAATTTGTTTGTACATGCTCAAAGACTTCTTATAAGCAGCCCCCACTGAGAGATCACGGCTCCAGGAACTAAGTACTGTACAAGCACCTATTAACTGAAAGTGTTTACCCAAATCAGAAGGTGTGAGGGAATCAGGGGCACAGAAAGGTGAACATGCCCAAGTAATTCAATCAGAAATATAACTCTCATCTGCTGAAATAAAACCTGTGGCTCATCAGTGGCTCTGAGCAGTATTTTCGTGCTCTAACAGGACTCTGTGAACAAGGAGAAAGCTTTCTGCCCAGCCTCCAATTCCTGTGTTTAATTTCCTCTCATGATTATCTGAAGCACCCCCTCTGACGAGGATGTACCCACTACAGGACACATCTTTTCTGGGAAAGGGCTGTGACAGTGGATCGGAGCTGAAATGCCAAAGCACCAGGAGCCCTGAGGCACAGCTGGATCCACACTGTCAGCTCCAGCCTCCTCCCAGATTACCCCTGCCTCCCCCTGGACAGGATGCCAACCAGACTGAACCCCTTCACCCGCTCTTGGAAACCCTTCTAAGAGCGAAACAGATGATAAACACCAACCCCTCGTGCTGCTCGAAAGCAGGCGGCACAAAACATGTGCATCCCTCCACCACATCCCACCTGCACGGGGTGGCTGCTGGTCCCCCTGCCTGCTCACAGCACTTGAAGGCAGCAGGTTGCCCGCAGTTGCCATGGAAACCACACCTCACACCCTCCCCTTGATGACAGACAGGTGCCAGGAGAAGTGAGTGGATAATTGAAAGCCAGGAAGGACTGGGAGCTCTGGAATTGGCCTCGCTGCAGCTGTCATTGCAGTCCCTGAGAAATGAGAGGGGCATTCATTGAAGCAGAGATGGGTTTTCTCCTCTCCCCGTGCTGCTGCTTCCAGCAGAAGCCTCTCTAGATGGGTTAAGTGAAGCTGGAAACGGGAGAGGGATGGAAACCGAGCAGTTGCCACAGCAACAGCTGAAGATGCATCACCAGGAGGTTTGTTGATGCAAAGGGAGCAAGGAGTTGGCCCTGCTCACCCCATGGCCCAGCAGGTCCTCTGCCCCCTCCCCAGTGCAGCCACCCAGCACACTGGGGAGCATTTTGGGAGGAGGTGGCCACTGTGCCTTCCTCCTACACCTTAGGAAGAGGCCAAAACGGGACCTTTGGACTGTTTCTTGAGACCTTGAGGCAAAGTCCTTCCTGAGTCACAGAGGGATGTACCAGCAGGACGGGGAAGGGCAGTGCTGGGTTTACTACAGACAAAGTCCATGATGAGGAGATGTGGGCATTAATACAAAGAAGAGGGTAGGATAGGATAGGATAGGATAGGATAGGATAGGATAGGATAGGATGGGATGGGATAGGATAGGAGAGAAGCAGGATAGGAGAGAAGTAGGATAGAAGTAGGATAGGAGAGAAGTAGGATAGGAGTGAAGTAGGATAGGATAGGATAGGACAGTAGGATAGAATAGGCTGGGCTAGACTAGACTAGAATAAAATGGAACAAAAGTAGGATAGAAGTAGAATAGGCTAGGCTAGGCTAGGGTAGGCTAGGCTAGGGTAGGATAGAAGAATAGGATAGGGTAGGATAGGATAGGGTAGGATAGGATAGGATAGGATAGGATAGGATAGGATAGGATAGGATAGGATANTAGGATAGGATAGGATAGGATAGGATAGGATAGGATAGGATAGGATAGGATAGG
This sequence comes from Lepidothrix coronata, assembly GCF_001604755.1. Taxonomy (NCBI): domain Eukaryota; kingdom Metazoa; phylum Chordata; class Aves; order Passeriformes; family Pipridae; genus Lepidothrix; species Lepidothrix coronata. Next base: position 6,860,208 of record NW_016690200.1, read on the forward strand.
ATAGGATAGGAGAGAAGCAGGATAGGAGAGAAGCAGGATAGGAGAGAAGTAGGATAGGATAGGACAGTAGGATAGAATAGGCTGGGCTAGACTAGACTAGAATAAAATGGAACAAAAGTAGGATAGGATATAAGTAGAATAGGTTAGGCTAGGCTAGGGTAGGCTAGGATAGGGTAGGATAGAAGAATAGGATAGGGTAGGATAGGATAGGATAGGATAGGATAGGATAGGATAGGATAGGATAGGATAGGATAGGATAAAATAGGATAGAAGTAGGATAGGATAGAAGTAGGATAGGATAGAAGTAGAATAGGATAGGATAGGATAGAAGTAGAACAGGATAGAACTAGGATAGGATAGGATAGGATAGGATAGGATAGGATAGGATAGGATAGGATAGGATAGGATAGGATAGGATAGGATAGGACAGTAGGATAGACTAGACTAGACTAAAATAGAAGGGAACAGAAGTAGGATAGAAGTAGAATAGGATAGGCTAAGATAGGATAGGATAGGAGTAGAGTAAATTATGTTCAGCTCCAAGGGCACCTACAACAACCATCCAGTCCACCTGCCTGACCACTTCAGCCTGACCAACACTTAAAGCCTGTTATTAAGGACATTATCCAACTGCTCCTTAGAAGTCAGTCAGTTCATACTGAGTTGTCATCATCACTCTCTGCCTTCTTTTTTCCCCTTCCTTTTCCCCTGTTTTCCAAAAAGATCCGTTCCCAAGAAGGACAAGCAGCTGGGCAGAGCTAAACCACTGCACACCACTGCAGAGGCCACTGGCAGAGCTTTTAGTTCAGAACAAGGCACAGGCAAACACTGGGAAAAGCATGCTCTGCTCCTCAGCAGCTGCTTCCAGGATGCAGCTCACAAGGCTTTCTATCTCTTTTGACAAATTAATATTTGAAGCAGTTGTTTCTTTTATGTGGGCTCTGCTGTCATTAGCACGTACAACTCGACATAAAACACTCTGGTGCAAGATCTTTTCTTCTGTTCCCTTTTTAGGCAGCAGATGAAAATCCTTTTAATAAAAAGGCCTGTTTGGGGGAGGAAGGAAAACACATGCACACACAAATCGGCTGAGAAGGGAGAGATGAAAACCTCCTTCAAGGTAATTAAATGATTATGTATCTGTTAAAGCCAGTGAATAATAGATTTGTTATCTAGGCTTGCTTTTGGCTTTTGCCATTTTTTTTCTCCTCTTTTTTCCCTACACAAAGCTAAAATCCTTGCAAGGCCTGGAACAACACAGTGTTCATCTTAGAGAAAAAGGCACAACAAAAAGATTTAATCCTTTATCCCATCAACTCGAGTAGGATACCCCAGCAGCCCATCCTTGGACAGAAACACTGATGAAATAAAAATTACCCCCTTGGATCAGAGCAGATCTGTACAAAGATGAGATGGACAATGCAAATCAGGAGAGACAGGAGCTGTTTCTACAGCTTCTGTCTCGCTAAAGACCCTCAGATCAATTGTTTTCCACCTCCTTGCCTCAGTTTCCCCCCCAAAATTGCTGACTGTCGTGCCCATTTACAGAAGAAAATGACTGAGCTCTCTTACTTGGTAATTGTGCCAGGTAAGTCAGGGTTGATTTCACAGTGTGTTAGTCTGGTTTGTGCTCAAACTCTAAGCCTGCACCGTGACTTTAGTTATGGTCAGCAACAAATGTCAAAAGCAGAGACAGGACAGCCAAGAAAAAACCAGAAACTCAGCCCACTCCCTTTTATATCTAATTCTCTCCACTTTTGCCATCAGCTCTTTGGGAAAAACAACAACAGCAACAACAACAGTCCACTTCAGTATTAAAATGCCCTTTTTTTCCTCGTGCTTTCCCTTGCTGCCCTCAGTAATGATAACATCAGCTCCCCTTTATAAAGCAAGAAGTCACTCAGTGTATTTCGAGCCAGTGGGCCTGGTTTTTGAAAACCTGCTGTAAAGGGAAATTACACGCCAAGGTGAAGCATTTCTGCCACAAATCATCCAGGGACTTTGTCAACCCCGTGTGATTAAGATCAGTGCCATAATCATAAATACTCTTGCTTTATGACCATGCTGGAGTTCTTCACTGGAGCAAACATGGGCTTTCCCAAGGCTCTCAGACTAGTTGATCCAGATTTATCCCAGGCAGAGCTGATCCACCTGACAAATGACAGGAAAGAAAGTCGTATCTCCATGTTGATAGTGAGGGATGTGCCTTTTCTGTCCTTTCCCCATCTCTGGTTGTTCTGCCAGGTGGGACTGGCTGATCCCAGCCATCCATGATGCCATTCAGAGGCTCTCCTTGGATGGCAGATCACAGGCTACACAGACACAAGCAGCATTTTGCCTTCTGGACAATGTGGGTCACGGCCAGAGCCTTTCTGCTGTCCCACTGGATCAGCCTCAAATTCATCCAGCATTCTAAATTAATCAGCAACTCACACTAAAATTAAAGTAAAAACCCCAGATCCTCTCAGAGAACATCAGGAAGACCTGAGTGAAAGGCTGAGCCCATGGGAATCCAGAAAGTTGTGAGGTGTCCTAAGGAAATCACGGAGTCAGAAAGTACACAAGGGCACAAACCTCCCTTCAAAGCACTCCAGGCTCCTCCAGGGGTGATGGGTGCCAGCCCAGTGAGTCCATTTGCAGCCCAGGCCATCTGGAGAGTGGGAAGTCTCTTCCCACATGATGGCAAGATGTTGTACAGGCAAACAGAGAACAAAAATTACCTGAGGGTGGGTGTTACAAGAGAAGGTGAAGGCCAGAGTGAGAGGGAGGGTAGAAGGCTTGTCAGGCCAGCAGTGATGATTACAGGGGGAAGGAGTTCCTGGCACTGGTCCATATGACAGAACAACACCAATATTTGTTTGCTTGGCAAGGAGTCTCTTGGTGCAAGATCCTGGAAGATGCCCAAGCTAATCTGCTCAGCAAACCCATGGAAAGACTGCAAATGGGATGGTCCATCCACTCCACACTGGTGATACAGCTTCCCATCAGTCCTCCCTCCAGACTTACTGATTTAGCAGGTACTCATGCCTGGATGGTAGGAAACACTCCCCCCTCCTCATCCTCCAGGGATATAAATGCTTCCAGAGGAAAGGACTTAAAGAAGCATGGAGATGAGAGGCCAGTAAGAACAGAGCCACTCAACATGATGGTGCATTCCAAGCACTGCTGAAGGTGGCATTGGGAAGTCTGGAAATGGACCTCAGTCCTGGCAACCTCGTGAGTCACCAGGAGCTGGGTGAAGGTCTGGATGGGCAATGAGGAGCCAGGCGTGGCTTCAAGATACCCAATGGTTTCTACTGCTCCAAGAACCCACTCAACAAACAGGCAAATGTGTAGGACAGAAAATGATAGCATTGCAGGTGAAAGTGAAAAACAGGCAGTGGAAGTTGCAGTGAGAGGGATGAGTCAGTGGGAAGGTGGTTTTTCAAGGGAAGTGTGGGAGACACGACGCAGCGTTTGCTCAAAGTGCCATTTGACAAAAACCTTCCTGGCCGCAGAGGGATTGTAAATCTCTCTGTCAGAATGCACTTGTGATGCCATCCTTCCCCAGCCCAAGCGTCCTTGACAGCCACAAACACACAAACGGAGTGAGAGGGACTCTGAAGTTACAGGGCATTTCTCACACTGCCAGGCAGAAAAGAAGCTCGGAAAGTTTTGGGGTTTGGAAGGCCATTATCCTTCCAGATTTTGCAGTTCCAGTGCTGGGAAGTGTTTCCTCTGTCCGGTAGAGAGGAAATCCAGCTCCTGAGCTGAGCAGCTGAGTGCCAAATGTTGTATCCCAGGGGAAAGAGGTCCCATTTGTGCTCAGAGATGGTTTTGCCACAGCCCTCGTTGGGAATGACCGGTGTAACATCCATGTCTCACATGATGCTGTCATTGCCTTGGAGATCAGTAGTTGTCTTCCAAGGTCGGGTTTGTGCCTCTCCCTGTGCCATGCAAATCCCACAGAGCAGTTTTGCAAGATCAGAGAGGGAGTTTATGAAGCTTAGCAGGAAATTCTCTGTTTAAGGGGATAGAAGAGAGAAAGAGCAAACTCTGCTGGCAGATAAAGCCCCCTAGGCTGGACCTGTCTGCTGGTCTGAAGAGGACACCTTTCAGAAACCAAACTAGCAGAGAGGTGATGAAGCTAAAACAGGCAGATCTGCAGAGTTTGATGAGTCCACTGCCTTCCTCCCCAGTTCTGCAGAGCAAGGCCTTGGAGGGGATAAAGACCAGGGGCTGTGCCATCCCCAGCCCATTCCCTAAGAAAGTGGGATCATTCTTGTGGTCTCCTTTCTGATGAGAGCCGTGTCCTGAATACCAGGGATGTGATAGGGGTTGAGGGAGCAGAACATCCACTAAGGTTTGTAGGCATTTCTTTTTGGACAGGGGGCTGGAGGAGAGAAGAGGTGGGAACTGGGAAGGTGAGTCCTGTGCTTGGTACATGGGACACCCCACAGGAGCCAGAGAAGATCAGTGGTGATGGTTTTGCAGCAGTATTTCAGTGGGAAGCTGAGACGAAGTGTCCCAGGGGATTCCACTCCAGCCTTCCAGCCCCTGAAGTGGAAGGCGCAGAAATCTGTGGGCAGCAGGACTGGACAAACTGTGCCAAGGTTCCATGTGAGGGAATAGTCCCTCTCTGGCCGGGATAACCTTCCAGAAGGGCTGAACTTTGAGCTGCCTTCCTTCACCACCAAGCAGAGGGTGCCAAGCCCTCCACCTCCTCAGCATGTTTTCCAGCAAGTTTATAACAAATTCTGCATCCTGGTAGACTGAGAACTCATGAATATTTATGGTTGTCCCAGTGGCACAGCAGGTCAGAAGTTCTGATGCAGGACACCTCAACCAGCACATATGTGGTATCTCAAGCAGCACTTATGGAAGGGGTGGGAGGGAACGGGGATGTTATGGGAATGTGAAGACACTACATGTGGGTCTTCTGGTTCAGCTGGGCTGGGGCAGGGGCTGGTGGTAGGTGGGGGATGACATTAGAGACACCAGAGCCAGCAGGCAGCACGGGGAACAGTGAGGGTTTCACCCTCTGAATGCAGCACACGTTGCCAGAGTCTTCAGCAGCCACTTGTGCCCTGGTGGCTCAGCAGGTATCAGATCTCTTAATGGGTACTGGTCCCTGAGGCCAGGCAAACAACCAGCCCTCTCAGGTCATTTACCAGACAGCCCAGGATGCTTTCAGACCGTTCCTGGCCAGGAAGTAATTAAGTAGCTTCCTATTTGTATTCTCCCCAGCTCCACTTGTCTGCGAGTGCTCGTTAGTCACAGTACCTGCCAGGCAGCATTTGCAGCTCTGTGTTAAACCCCAAGGTCCAGTTCAGCTCAGTGACTGGCAATGAGGCATCTCCTGGCCTCATCTGGAGGCAGTTTGAGGCACTGACCATTGGGCTTCAAATCCATGAAGCCACAAAGGTGTTCAAAGCGTGGCTGAAATCTACTGGTACCATGGACAAAGCCCTAAATCCTTCCCAGATCTCAACTGCTGGGAGAGGTGCTTAGAGGAGTAGAGTATCTCCATCTCTCCTGGAGACGTATTAGCACTGTTTTCCATCCCTCCCAGCCCCTTGGTGCCAGAGTTTGTCATGATTTTCCAAGGTAACCCACTCCCTGTAGCGTGTGGGAGGGAAGGAGAAGCTCCCTGAGATTTTGGCAGAGCAGAGAGGAGAGGAGCTGCATACAGAGAGAGAGGTGAGGGTCTCCTGGAGGGTGAGGGTGGGACTGGAGGTGGAGAAGGCTTCCTGGGCTGTTAGTTTGACAGGTGACATCAACCCCTGTGCCCCATCATATCCTGTGCCCCTGCCTACCTCAGGCATCTTGACTCGTCCCTCCTGGAAGGAGCAGGAGCTGGGGTCGTGGGTGCACACGTGGCGGTACTTGCACCAGTGACACCTGTAGGGGCTCTCCACGCATGACAGACACCTGGGAACAGAGAGAAAGAGCAGTCACCTGGCCAGCAAGGTCCCATCAGCCAACAGGACAGGCCTCGAGGCTGAGAGCCTTTCTCAGAGGGAAACACAGCCTGACAAACATGGTTTTTTGGGGTTTTTTTTTGACACGACACCATCAGGTTACAGGATGGTGCTAGACTTGCCACGGCCTGAGCTGGTTGTGGCTGGGATCACAAGAATCTCATATTTATTAGTTAATTTAGGTTGCATTCATATCATTGCAACTGGAGGAATAATAAATATTTCTTGCATTTTGATTGCCCTGTTGCAACTTTTATTCCGACTATCAGCAAGTTGTTGGCTTCACACACAAGAGGCATCCCCACTTTTTCCCAAATACTGGGTATAACAAAAAATATGAGATCAGGGGATGGGTGGAAATAAGAAAATATGAGATTAGGGGATAGGTGGAAATAAAAAAGTACGAGATCAGTGGATGGGTGGAAAATACTGCAGCCTGGCTGCCTCCACACTGGGCTGCACCAGTGCCCTGGGAGCTGTGAAGACATCAGGAGAAGGTGGCCAAACAAGGGACTGGTGGGAGAAGTGATGCCCATGGAAGGCAAACCCTGGGCACCAGCAGTTCCATGGCGTTAATCCTCCCACACAGAGGCCAGAAACCAAGGGGGATGCACTAAATTCAAAAAGTCAAGGATGGAGCAGGGAATTTTCTCCCCCTGTGTCCCACAGGTTTATTAGTGTGAGTTCTGACCAGGGTGAGGAGGCTCCTGCAAATATATTAACTGTATTTTTCTTTTCTTCACCTCAGCAGAGAAGTGTAGACCATTGGAGCAGCTACCTGGGAAAGAGGGCATATTTAGGACATCACCTGCTCAGGATGTAGGTAAGAACCATTCTCTCCACCTTACAAGGTTTTGCTCTCCTGTCCCCAGGGGCTCTGCAGAGTAGGAGCTGCAAACACCTCTCCTGGCTGTGTCACAGCACTGACTTACACCTACCTCACACTTCTTTTTAAATTTAATATATGTCTGCTCACCAGCAACCAAAAGGAGACATAAACTCTCTGCACAATCCTGATCACCCACACTCTGGAGACCTTCACATCCAAGGCATGGAGGGGCTGGAGCATGTCCAGGGAAGGGAAGGGAGCTGGGGAAGGGGCTGGAGCAGCAGGAGCGGCTGAGGGAGCTGGGGGGGCTCAGCCTGGAGGAAAGAAGGCTCAGAGGGGACCTTCTGGCTCTGCAACTCCCTGACAGGAGCGGGGAGCCAGGGGAAATCAGGCTCTGCTCCCGGGGAACAAGGGACAGGAGGAGAGGAAACGAACTCAAGTTGTGCCATGGGGAGGTTTATATTGTATTAGAAAATTATTTTCCGTTTAAAGGGTTGTAAAGCCCTGGCATAGGCTACTCAGGGAAGTAGTGGAGTCCCCATCCTTGGAATTGTTCAAAAAACGTGTGGCTGTGGCACTTGAGGACACGGTTTGATGGTGAACATGGTGGCAGAGCTGGCTGATGGTTGGACTTGGAGATCTTAGAGGTCTTTTCCAACCTTATTGATTTTAAGATCCTATAAAGCTGCAGACTCTAAAGTACCAGAAGGGACCTTGAAGGGGGTAAATTTTCCTGGCTTTTACTGGGCTTTTAATGGGCAGGAGAGAAAAAACTGCCTCCAGCAGAGCTTGTCTGAGCCCAAGAGGCATCCACACACCCTCTCCCCTGTCTCCTGCTCAACTCCAATCCACCTTCAGCTCTGGTACAGCAACTTATTCTTCAAATTGGTAACAAGTGCTTGCTCTGATACATCGAATTAAAAATGGATAGTGTAGTACAGTTTGTCAAGTAAGGAACCAAAACATGCCATAAATATTTAACACCACCATCTCTCCTGCTCTCCCCACCAACACTTACTTTCTGACACTGTTTGTCAAAGCAGCAGGTACATGGAAATAGGAATTGCCTTTCCTTGTGAATTGCTGAGCCGCAGTAATTATGTGCTTTTGGCACTTCTGAACAGGCTCAGTGGTGGGGACAGAGGTGCTCAGCCTTGCTCAGGGCTGGATCATCCCACTGGAAGAGCATCTTTCTGTGGGGCAGCTGCAGATCTGCTCTGGTGGGGCAGCTCCTGAGCAGCCCTGGGTGGCAGCTAAACCCCAGAAAAATAGGGTGGGAGGAAGAAAAGGAGCTCACAGCATGGAAAAGATGGTCTTGAGGGAATCAGCTGGGTGTTCCCTTCTCAGTTCACATCATGCACGAACCAACCTTCCAGACTGGAAAGACCAATCCCATATTAACCAGCTGGGGCAGGCTCCTGCTGGTGGGAATGGCAGGAGGGGTGAGGGTTGGAGATGCATATTATGGGCAGGATCCAGCCATCCACAAACACCTGATTAACAGGATGATGAGGGGGCCACGTGCTGAGGTCATGATCCAGTCCTGACTCAATTCTGTGGCAAACTGCCCCAATGTGACACTCTGCCTGCAGAACAAATGGTCCCCATACTCTCGGTCTTCTCGGGAAGGACCCCATCATCCTGACTACCACACAAGTGACCCAGACCCCATGTCACCTCCACACCTAACCAGCTTCCTGAGGGACACATGCCCATCACCAGGGGGTTCTGTGGCAGATCCAGGGGCGGAATGGGAAGCAGGGATCAAAGGAAAGGAACATACGAGTTGTGGACGCTGCAGTTGTAGAAGACGAAGCTGGTGCTGGCAAAGGTCATACCCGTTTCCTTGGACTTGAGCTGAAGCTGCACAATGTGATGGTCTCCTGGGGGAAAAAGAGACACATCTGTGTGTGAGTGCTTTGTCAGCCTAGTTAAGCACTGCTGGCCATGCCACCAGCCTGAATCTGGAGCTGTCCCACAGTACCTTGGCTGGTCTGTCCTCAAGAGAAGTGGAAAGCACAATAAAATCCTTCTAGAGCCCAGTTCTCCAACAGAGTGACCTCTCTGTTGGTGTTGGGATGATGGAGTGCATGTTCACCACTGGAAATTATTGTACCTGGGAGCAGAGTCTGGGCTAGACCATGACAACAGGTCTAGATCATACCTCACTAATCTCAAAAATATGGTGACTGAAGCCATCAAATAGGAAAGCTAAGCCCAAAGAATGAGGGCAGATGGCTGGAATTCAGAGGCTGTTAAAACAGAGTGTTCTCCTTGCTGCTGGTTCATTTGATGTTCCCAGAAGGAAAGGGCCTGTGGACATTTCTTCCACATTCTCTCACCCCATTAACCCCAAGGTCCATTCCCCTGGTCTTTGGCTGCAAAGAACCCATCTCAGTGTGAGGGACGTGCAACCCATCGCACTTCCAGAAGGATCCATCCATTTCCATAGCAGACCCATGGGAACCTCAGCCCCTACACCCCATCTCCTCATTCTCACTGCTCCCAAACAGGGCAGTCAGTTGCTACCTCTTTCCACAACACCAAAACCACTATTCAGAGCCCATCACTGTGGGTAATAAGTGGGTGCAGTAATTGCAGTAATTTGGTGGGGAACTGACCCACAGTTAATTTGAGATTTACTTGGGTGGCCCTTTCTGTGCTGTTCACACAAGGGGGTGTAGTGATAGGACAAGAGGGAATGGCCTTAAGCTGAAATAGGGAAGGTTTAGATTAGATATTAGTAAGAAATTCTCCCCTGTGAAGGTGGGGAGGCCCTGGCACAGGTTGCCCAGAGAAGCTGTGGCTGCCCCGTCCCTGGAAGTGTCCAAGGCCAGGTTGGACAGGGCTTGGAGCCACCTGGGCTAGGGGAAAGTGTCCCTGCCCATGGCAGGGGGGTTGGAACTAGATGATCTTTCAGCTCCCTTCCAACTCAAACCATTCTATAATTCTATGATTCCATTATTTTCCCCCTCACCTAAAGACTCACGAATCAATCAGGACAAAGCAAACTGGACAGTCCATCACAGGGTGCAGCCACACGTGCACTCTCCCACCTTCAGGCACACACAGACTCAAACACACACATACAGACACTGCACAGACCACACACTTCACTAAACACGTTTTCCTGCCAGTGCTGGGCTCTGCTGCCCATCTGGTGCTACTAGCTCCGCCAGCTCTGCCATCAACACACCGTATTTAACAACTTCGCAGCATCTTCCATGTATTTTGAAGCAGGAAGCAAGGATTGGATGGCCCCAGGGATCAGACATGTGACAGAGCCACACATCCTTTGGTTCCAATCCAGCCCCTGGCTCTGTGCATGGAGCACTTGCTCTGTGCAAGGTGTGGAGCATCAGCTGCTGAAGTTGCTCCAAGCTGCTTCTCTGAAACCACACCGCACATAAATCTCTCTCTCTTGTCCTGCCTCCAGCTTCCATTGCTATTTTTGTTTGCTGGTTGATTGTAGCCTGGCCTGGGAGAGATGTCCATACCAAGGAAATAGTTTCTGGCATCTATAAACACAATTGATAACTCAGCAGGACCTGAAAATGGTAACAACCTTCTGGGGGTTTGTTTTGGGACCAAAAGGAGAGCACATGCAGCAGAGATGATGCTGACAGCTCATGTCACTTTATTTTCTGTGGTCTGAGGATGCTCAGAGGCAAACTTACAGTAAATTTTCACAAGAAGCCAAGGACAAGATTGACAGCATCCTCTGTGTCTCACTGGGTGATCAGCAGGGCTGAGGTTTTTACAGTAAGTCCTTGCAAAGAGCCACGGGTGTTATTGAAAAAAGGGGGAACAAAGAAGTGCAGGAAGTGGTGGATGGGGGAAGTATCCTTGGAGACAAGGTATTTTTCTGCGCTGAACCACTATAGGAGAGGGAGCCAGCAGCAAGTCTGGAACAGCTGGAGGCAGTAAAGGCCAGGAGTAGGGATCTAAATCTGGGAGGAACAGGATGAATTTACAGACAGGATCACTCAGGTGTGCAGGACTTTCTGGCTGCTGCACGAGATGGGACGTGTTGAGAGCATGTACAGCCTCGTTCCCAGGTTGTGTAACAGCAGCCTGGGCAAAAGGTGAGGGAATATCCCACATTCATGTCTTGTCTTTGCTAAATATATGTAACTGCCACTCGGTGGCAGTCTGAAAACACCTCGTGTCACACAGACAAGCACCTTAGGGCAGGTCCTGGTGTTGCAGCTCAACACTTGCACACGTGTGCACACAGAAACACAGGCAAATTCACACAGCTCATGCCACAATGTGCTGCTGGGCAGCTCCACCAGCATCCCACCAATCCCAGTGCTTTCCAGACCCTGCCCTCAGGCTGCCATGAGCCAAATCCTGCTTGGTGAGAGAGCAGGAGAGGCACAAGGGTGTGGGGTGAGGACCTTCAAACACTCAGGGAGGGAGAAGTGGTGCAGGCAGGGGAGCTGTGGGATACTCACCGTTCTCTGTGATGATCTGAGGCACCTCTTTGGCAGCTGGTGAGATGCACTGGATCTGACTGCCCACCACCAGGCCATCCATCTCTGAAAGGTCCTCGAAGGTGCAGTTGACTCCTGCTGACAGCTCAGGGACGTTGTAGGTCTCCAAGACCAGCTGCAAGCAAAGACGGAGCGAGAGAAGAAAAGATAGAGAGAAAAAAAAGAAGAGAGAACACTAAGCCAAACAACAGAGCTGGGTCAGCAGGAGAGAATTACACTGGAGAGGTCAGACAAAGAGCCTCTTGCTAGAGAGAGCATCCTCCTTCAACAGAAAGCAGCGATTCAGGAGAGGGGAATCAGTGGAGGGGAAGGGGATGAGATGCCGATGCCGATGCCGACACAAGTGCTTTGTGGCTGTGCAGGGACAGCTGCACTGCATCCCAGTGCTGGCTGAGTCAGTGGAGGGGTGGAGGAGTGCTCACTATCTGTCATGCAAGTGTCAGGTTAGGCAGGGAGTCTTTGGAGCCAGCAGTGAAGCCCCGGGCGGTGGTGGCCCCAGGGCCCGCGGTTTCTGAGGAAGGTGAACTGCTACTCACAAGAGGCTCTCTGCAGACTCCAGAGAAACTGGAGCGCTCCAGTCTAACTCTCTACGGGCTGCTCTCCCAGCATCAGCAGGTGGGGAGCACTCTGTCACCAAGTTCCTGTGTGAGGAGAGTCTAGTTACAGCCTTCAGTCCACCACAAAACCACCGCTGTCTCTAGAGGCACAGCAAACCTCTCCTGCCCATCCCACCGAGGGAGCAGTTGGCTCTAGGGGACCTGCCATATGTAAAAAAGCCTTGAAGGAGGGACTGGCCATGTTTTTAGAGTTCACAGCCTCTGGCATTGCTGTGCCATTGCTCATGGTTGTGGGAGAAGGAATCTCGTGGCTGGTCTCCAGCATGTCCACGCTTTGGAGAAGTACTGCCATGGTGCCGACTTCCCAGACCAGCCACCGTCCTGCACCACAGCCTTCCATCACTGAGGGTCCTGCTCCACTCAACAGATCATGCCTGAACACAGGAAGGCATCCCAGGGGACTTTAGCACCTGCTGATGCCCCAGTAATTAGTATAAATTTAGCATTTCTGTGACCAAACACTAGAGCCAACCACCAGACAAAGATGCTCTCCACACTTGCCTCCTCCACGAGCTACCTGAGGCCCCATCTGAGGTGACAGCCACTGAGAGGAGACACAGATGCATGCTGAAGTGTTGTTTCTACCAGCACAAAGAACAGAGGTCAGTCCAGGTGACAAAGCAGGAGAGGATGAGAAGGCAACATTAACCCTTACTGCTCCCACACACTGTGTTTTCCTCACCTAGGGAAAGGTTGGAGCTGTTTCTTCACACCAGGCAACACCAGGGAGAAAGGCTGAGCAGACAGGCCTTAGCCCTGGCTGACATTAAGTGTTTGTGAGAGTAGGTTTTCTTGGTTTTATAGACAATGATCATTTTGGGGCAGTGGGAACGGCAATGGGAAAGGTGAATTTTTTGTCTTGGGTGGGGAGTAGGAAGAAGCTTTGGATATCTGGATGGATTTAGCACACAGGCTGAGTCCATTCTCTCAGCTCATTGACACCCTGCTGGGAGTGGAGAAGGGAAAACTGAGCAATGGAGAAGGGAAAACTGTTCTGCTCAGCAAGTTGCTTTCTGAGCACGGATGATGCAGAATGAAGCTGTGCCATGCAGAAGATGACACCAGTAGACAGAGCAGAAGTGCTTGGCCACAAATTCCATGAGCCAGCACACACTCTGAACACACAAGAAGTCCTACATCCCACACTCCTGCTCTGGACCTGCTCCAGTGAGGAAAGCATGGATCCTGGCCCCAGCAAGGAGCCCTTCTCAGAAATCCCAGAGCAGCAGCACTGCACTGAAACAGACTCGGTTAAAATTTTCCAAGCCCCTGTTAGTGCCCAAAATTTAAAAGATTGGCTGACCACATAATTCTCTGCCTCAGTATCACTGACCCTTTGCCAGAAGCCAAGTGAGATTCCATAAGGATACCACCAGCCATCTGTTTGCTGGTGTTCCCTCCTGGTTTGCCAAGAAACTCTCTGTGGTGACTGGATGAGCTGAGTCACCAGTTTATCTGAGACTGGGCTGAGACTCCCACCACAATATTCATGCACATTTCTGGGCAACAAATAGATTTTGGCAACTTCTGATCCCAGCAGCTCTGGGCTGTCTCACCCTGGGAGTAACCCAGAGGTAAAGGTCTTTTATTCTGTTATCATTTCCAGTCTCCCTGAGCCAGTCAGTCCCCCAGGATTTATTTCAACATGAAAGAATTCAGCAACTACTGAGAGAATAAGAAAAAGAAACCTTGAACTCCCAGAAGAACAAAGAAGTTAAGATGTCTCAGATCAGTTTTGTTTGAAGCCTAGGAAAGTAAAGTCACAGCAAAGTTAAGAGGCTGAAACAAAGCAGCAATGATTGGGCATGCAGGCTTTGAAAGGCTGATTTCATTGTCACTGAAATAGTCCCAGCACTCCAAAATCTTCCCCCTGGAAGGTGTCTGGCAGCTGCTGCCTGAGCAATTCCATTTGGACCTTTCAGGGTGTGGGGTTAATGACAAACTCACCCAGAGATGGAGCTTTTAGGGCCTGGATTATCAACTTAATTCCCAAGCTAGTATGGTCAAAACCACGGAGCTCTGGCAGGCTGAATGAAATGGGTCTCTGCCTCCTTCTTGGAGCATGTTGGGATCTCACCACATAAAGTACTGCTGCCACAAGTCAGGAGAGAAACCACAACCTGGTCAGACCTTCAGCAGGAGATTTCCTGCCTTAAGCCCAGGAAATGATCAGGATCATTTGCTCCTCTGCCAGCACTCACTGTGTGCCTTCTTTGGGTGCTGACCAAGTAACTCAAGGCCTTAAAGGTGAAACCTTGTGCTGTGGACAGTCACAAGAGACAGCACAAACCTTGGAAGTCTTTGGTTCCTCTGCACAGCATCCTGCCTCTCTGCTCTGCTGTCCATACTGTGCTGGAGCTGCAGCAGGGTGGAGGTTTTGATGGCTTAGAAGGAGATGTTAACAACCAAGATGATGGGAACTTGGAGCTCACTGAAACTCATGGCTTAGAAGGAGATATTTCCATCCAAGTTGATGGGAACTTGGAGCTCACTGAAATAACTCATGGTACCCCTCATCTGTCTTTCTTCTAGGATGAAATTTTCAACCATGATAATGTTCCTTGGGCTAAAGGCATAAACTAATCCCTGTCCCAGGGAAGCAAAAAGCAACACTGGCTGCACACAACACCTGTAGGGCATAGAATCTCTTCAGACCTGCCCTCAGCTGCTCACAGCAAACAGGGAAGACTATTTCTAGTCCCTTCCTAGACTTCTAGACAGGGGATAACCAAGGCCTCCCATGGCAAATCTTTCTCTGTGCCAGAAAGGAAGTTACTGGGCTCTGGAGAACCTCTTGCATCAAGCTGCCGGTCCTTCCCTGGATCCAGGTGGCACACACCCGGGGCCTGTCACACTGCATGGGCAGATTAGACTCGAGGGGGAGGGAGCAGGGATTAGCATTCCTCACCAAAACGTTGTACTGGGACACGGAGATGTTGTTGGGATGCACGGTGAGCCGGACGCACTGCTTCATCTCCGAGGCGAATCTCCGCGGCTCGCTGGAGCGCTCGCACCGCTCCTTCCTCGTGCACCTGGGGAAACGGGGACAGAGAGGGACAGGGGGTGACAGGCTGAAGGGTTGGGAATGTCTTACGCGTTGTCAAAATCGTAGAAAGGCTTTTTGTCAAGCTGCAAGGAAGCAACTGCGACCATCGAAGCACCCGCCTCCCCCCTACCAATGCCTCCTGACTGGAATTTGGAGTGTGACTGGGGACTTGAGGTGAGACTGCTGTCTAATCATCTCAGCTCTGAGGAGAAGTAAACAAGGCCCAGGGGGTGGTGGAGGAGAAGGGTTTTGGGGGTGTGATGGTGAAATCCCTCCACACCAAACCAAAGGAGTAACCCCCTGCTCCGGGAAGGCCATGTACACATGGGACATTCACCTGAGAGGCAGCTGAGTAGGGTCATAAACCATCAAAGACCCCCAAAGCACCCCCCAAGCTCATTCTTGAGGCCTCCCACCACCAGAGGACTGCCTGTCACAAGAGACTGCAAAACTTCACCCCCCCCACCAAGGGAATATTAATCCAGTGGACTCTGTTTTTTGGGACCATCAGCACCAAGAAGACCAGAAGAACCAGACCCACAGGATGCCACCGGGTTACATGGAGTGGTGACACATTTTCTATTTAAATTTCTGTCTCTGTCATTTCATTTCTTCTCCCCCTCCCCCCTTGTTCTTATTTTTTTCCATCTCTCTTTCTCTGTCTCACATTTACCATTAAATAAAACCCCATAGTACTGACTTTGGCATTTGGTCTCATTTGTACCTTAATTCAGGCAGAGGCATTTCTAAGAATTTTAATAACTGGATCATAACACAGGGTTAACACAGAGTCAGGCTGGGAGGGTGAGGACAACCCTGGGACATGGGAGGAGCAACAGCTTTGGGTGGAAAGTCAGCTCTGTACTCTTTGGGACTGCACTAGATGGGCAACTCATGTCCTGGAGCGCTCCAGTTCATAGAATCATAGTCAGAGGATATCCTGAGTTGGAAGAGACCCACAAGGATCATCAAATCCGACTCCTGGCCTTTCAAAAGGACAACCCCAAGAATCTCACCATGTCCCTGACAGTGCTGACTCCTGTGCCAGCAGGCATGGGATTGCTCAGCAGGCTGGGGAGTTGCAAGGACACGGTGAAAAGAGGGAGGGTGATGGGTGGAAGCCCCAGCAGCTACAGCATAACCTTCCCTTGGCCAAACCCACAGCCCTGAAAACTCTCTTGTTGAAGGGGAGTGGGACATCTTAGGCAGGGATGCCCTTGTAGAGAAGCTGCTTTTTGGCCCTGCTGAGAATGCTCCACTCCTGTGGTACCTCTGGGCTGCTGGTCCCTCTCTTGAGGGGATGGGGCCACACTCCAAGCCACTGTCCAGCAGCTGCTAAATAGTCCCTGCAGACTAAGGAGCTTTTGGTATCTGTTTTGCAAATGCCTGACTAGAAGTGCTGAGGGTTGAATCTGAAAACTTCTGGTGTTCCCAATCAGCAGCAGTTCAGCGAGAGAGGTGGGTGCACACACCTGGGCTGCAAAGACCCTCAGAGCTCATACCACCCACTCACTGCTGGTGCTTTCAGTCCTCTCACTGCCTCTCTTCTCACCTCTCTGGTGTAAACACAAGCCCAGCAATGTGAAATAGTAGCTTTTTGCCCTGTTTCCATCCGGCTCTGCGTTTGCTTAACGTGAACCACGTCTGTATTTCACCCCACACGCACTGCCCAAGGCCATTGCTCCAAGGGAGGTGTCTGCCTGGAAATCCGTGGGGTTAATCCAAAAGGACAGCTCCAACTGCATGCCAATTACCTTTTGCCATTAAGTTAATGTTATGGACTTGCAGAGGGTGTCTTCAATGGATTTTGTTATTAGCAATGCTATTACCCCCCATTAAAATCAGCTATAAAGACTAAGTGTGGCTGTTAAATTATTCATCTGCTCCCAGACTTCAGAGTTTTAGTTGTGAGAGCACGTGGGCGCTGCTGGAGCTGTAGCTCCAAGATCACCCCTCAATGTCTTTGTTCCCTGGAGAAGAGACTGCACCTACCTGGGGATTTGCAGATAAGGACCCATGGAAACACGTGCAAAAAACTCCTCAATATATAGGTAACCATAATATTAAAAATCTTGGGGTGACCTAAAACTTTAGGGCTTGGCTTCTCTCTGGTGTCTGACACCAGATAAAATGAACACCCCAACTTCAAACTCCAATTTCTCCATCTTTCTGGTAGAGGAAAGCTGTGCATTTCCAGAGGCAGGAGTCACAAAAGGAGATCTCTGCCATTCTCAGCACGCTCTGGGTTTGCTCTGCAGGTCTGAGAGAGCAAGAGCAGCATTGCAGCTCCTGCTCTCCGTTCCTCAGAAGCCTCCATCCCATTAACTCTCCTGTAGTGCCTCCGCATGCTGGATCAGGAATTTTAAGCGGGCATTCTCCAGAGGGTTGGACCAATATCTGATTAACTGCCCCCAAAATTGCGAGTCCCCTACGGTGGCATGAAAGCCAAGTGGCAAAATGCTGACCTGAGATTTTTCTAAGCAATTCCATAAACCAAACAGCCACAGCAATCCCATGAAAGCTCTGCAGGGTGTGGGAACTCTTCTCCTGAGAGCAGCCTGGAAGGAAAACCCTTTTTGGTCTTGCGAACACACAAGCACCCAAATTGTTC
The DNA here is from genome assembly GCF_001604755.1 of Lepidothrix coronata. Taxonomy (NCBI): domain Eukaryota; kingdom Metazoa; phylum Chordata; class Aves; order Passeriformes; family Pipridae; genus Lepidothrix; species Lepidothrix coronata. The sequence continues at coordinate 6,877,767 of NW_016690200.1, forward strand.
AAGATGTCCTTCTACCTCCCTTTCATTTCCTCCACCTGTAGCACAACAGAAATATTTGGATTTTCTAAAATTTTTTAATGGGCAGATACCCAGGCTCAATTCAAGTCTATGGATGTAGATTAATCATCTAGGAATAAGGTTTGTATTCCTAATCCCATCACTGAGCAGGAATATAATAATCCACATTTTATCTTGCTGTTTACAGGTTATACACATCTAAGACATGTAACTTTTGAGACCAAGAACTCACTCTATATTTGATTGATGTGTCTTGAAGCCTTAATATCTTGAAGCCTTAATATTTTCCCATCCAAATAATAATGAAATTATGAAAAACCAAACTAAGCCTGGTTTTAATAAAATGTTAAAGTTGCAGTGTCAGGGTCTCAGGAATTAGGGACAGCCAGACTGAAAGGAGCTTCTGCACTTCCAATTCTTCTCCCTGCACTCCCACACTGAAAGCTGGACTTTAATTAGAGGATCACAGGTTATTATTCCTTTCTTCCACGGTGACCTCAATTCTTCCACTTCCCAACTTTTGACTTCGACTCTGTGACTTTTTCAATGGTATTTCTCAATTTAAAAAACCCCAAAACACCCAACTGTGCCTGTGCTTGAGTCTGATGATGGAGGAGTTCTGCCCAGCTGGCTCTGGGTCACCAGCAGGGTTCAGGCTCTGAGGTCAACATCACAGTAACATAATTCCCCCAGGGAACTGATCCCAGCTGCTGCTGAAACCAAGACTAAAGGAATGCAGCTGCCTGCCAGTGGGTTTTGCAGGTTTGCCCATGCAGGAGAGAGGGATGAAGGCTCTTCTTCAGAGCCTTGTCCCCATGGTCTCTGCATCTCCTCCTTGAACACCTTCTCTATCCTGAGCTGGAGCAGAAGGAGCATCCTGTGGGTTGACAAACTGCACTCTCCCAAGGTGTGTGCCCAGCACCTGCAGCTGAGGTTCCTCAGAGGCAAAACGTGGTGGATTTTCCCTGTGGTGGATTACCCTGAAGGAGGGAGGATTTAAGCTGGGTATTAGGAAGACATTTTTTGCTCAGAGTGGTGGGGCACTGGCACAGGTTGCCCAGGGAAGTTACTGATGCCACATTCCTGGAAGTGTCCAAGGCCAGGTTGGACAGGGCTTGGAGCAACCTGGGCTAGTGGAAGCTGTCCCTGCCCATGGCAGTGGGGTGGAAGGAGATGATCTTTAAGGTCTCTTCCAACCCAAACCATTCCATAATTCTGTGATTCAGGGGAGCACAAAAAGGTACCTGTCATAAAGCTTCCAGCCCTCCTCTGTGCTGCCAAAAATGTTCTGCCCTCCCCCAAGAGTGGGGTGAGAAAGCAGAGAAAATTGTTTCAGCGTGTGCAGAGCAAAGTGCTGCCCTCCAGCACCAATCCCAAATCCCTGAGTGGTGGAGGCTGAGATGCAGAAACAAACGTGACAAAGCACCCAACTGCTGAAGGCACTGCCCAGAGGGGACACTGCAGCCCCACAAGTTCAGCAAACTGTAAAAAAAGGCAAAAGGGACTTTTAATAAATAAGTACCTCCAGACACAAGTTCCCCCCTCATGAAAGTGGTCACCTGAGCTGCCAGCACTCAGACTGTGAGAGGGGTAATGAAATATCCCGACCCCAGCTCATCATTCCTGTTGTCCCTGTGGAGGGTCAGGGTGTATTTTGGGCTCTGGGAGATTCCTGTGACTCTGCTCTGCTCTCATCTGGTGTGTCTACCATGGTTCATGAAGAAAAAAAATACCTTGTACTGCCAATAACTGTTTTGCTTTAATAAAATCCCCCCTAACTGCAACATGCTGGGGATGTCAACGTGCAGAGATCACTTCCTGTGCCATACACCCTAATTCCCTGCTATTCATGCTATAATTACCTCATGTGTAACTCCCACCCAGTGGCATCACATTACACTTAAGGCACCTAAAAGAGCATTTCCCACTCCTGAACTGATTTGAATAAGATTATGGTGCAGACACTGCACTTCTCTGTGTGTCTTAATAGCAGCTGCTATTTCATTACCAGCTGCTTCTCTCACAATTCCAAGTGTCCTGCTTTGTCCAAAACTATTAGTATGAACACTAAGAAGCTGGTCCTACCACTGAACCATGAGGAATGTTATTTCCTCCTCATCTCCCATTAAGAATAAATCCTGCTAACACTAACCCTCTGTTCACCAGCCACTACCCAATTATTTTAATAACGTTAAATTAATGCTTTGTGCTTCTACAGGGTCTCTCATCCGAGGATCTCCAAGGGCTTTGCCTGGAGCTAATTAAACTTCATGATACCTCAGTGAGGTTGGAATATTACCAGGCAGAGACAGGAAAGTGAGGCACAGACGTGGCTGTGCCAGGAAGCAGAGCAATTCCCAGGTCTCCTGAGGATGAGATGAAGGTCCTGGTTTGGTGCCCAAGAGATCATGGATTAATCCCAAGGACCTAAAGCAACTTGCAGGAGCAAACACAAGCCTGAAGAGGAACCTGGTGCTGTTCCACTTTTGCAGTGAGATGGTTCTTCTGCCTTGCCAGGGCTTGGTCAAGGCAAGTCCTGACTCACTCCACCACCTCCAGGATTTGTCCCTAAACGTCCAGAGTTAGGAGGGTTAATCTGGAGCCCAGAAATCTTTGGAGAGGCTCAGCACAGACACAAGATACACTTGGATACACCAGGTAAAAGAAGGATTTGATGGGGTATTTCTATACCTGCAAGCTCTTTGTTTTCCCTAAGAACAGTGTGGAAAAAAGGGCGGCCAGCTGGGGCTCTGGGCAACCTGGTCTAGTGGAAGGTGTCTCTGCCCATGGCAGGGGGTTGGAACTGAGTGGTCTTTAGGGTCCCTTCCAACCCAAACCCTTCTGTGATTCTAAGGCCACAGACATTCTTTCACCTGCCTTTGCCTCTCAGTGAAGACACACCTCCATCATCTTGTTGTAGGAAAAAAAACCTAAATCAATACCCTGAGCTCCCACACACAAAGCCCACTAACGCCCAAAAATATGACTTTCATTTTTCAATCTGACCTCTTTTTGGCTGAATCTTTTGGCCCCAACCTAGTGGGGCCCTGATCCTTGCTGCCCCCTCACCACCTGGGCTCTGGGCTAATGGGGGTAGAGTGGCTGGGAACAAAACATCTGCAGGGGGTGGGGACTGGGTCAGGAGGCTGAAGGTGGAAGGAAGATGTCTTCTGACTATGCAGAAGGTAGGAACAGGGAGAAAATTGGGGGACAGGTGCTGTTTGCATGAAGAAGGGAGCAGAGGAGTTGCAAGTGCTGACTGAGGTCACAGAATCACACAATGGTTTGGGCTGGAAGGGACCTGAAAGATCATCTCATTCCACCCCCCTGCCATGGGCAGGGACACTTTCCATTAGCCCAGGTTGCTCCAAAACTCATCCAACCTAGCCTTGGACACTTCCAGGGATGAGGCAGCCACAGCTTCTCTGGGCAACCTGTGCCAGGACCTTCCCACCCTCCCAGCCAAGAATTTCTTTCTAATATCTCATCTAAATCTACTCTCCTTCAGTTTAAGGCTATTCCCCCTTGTCCCCAGTCCCTATCCAGCTCTCCTGGAGCCCTTTTTAGGCCCTGGAAGTGGCCCTCAGATCTCCCTGGAGCCTTCTCTTCTCCAGGTGAACCCCCCCAGCTCTCCCAGCCTGACTCCACAGGTCAGATCATCCCCCATGGGAGCAGTGGGGTGGCACAAGTGCCTCCAAGGGGGATATTTCTCTGCCTCTCACACTTCTAGGCCATCTCTCCACTCCATCACTACCTGAAATGCCTGAGTTTGCTTTGGGTGGCTCCTGATTTCTTAGCAGAAGGAAACCAGAGGAAGGTTGGCAGAGCTGCAGATGCTCTTCAGACCTGAGCCAGAGCATCCCTGCAGGCCCCATTTCTCACACCAGGATGGAGAGATGCTGCACAGAGGACTCTGGAGACCAAATCTCTGGAGCCATTCATTACCCAAACTACTCCCCAGTCCCATGAGCCTTGGGCTTTTCCCTTTCTCACACCTGCCAGTGAGGCAGCCACTTGTGATAATCCTGGGGGAGAAAGCCAAGGGGGGAGTTTCCCTGTCTCTTTTTTGTATTTTATTTTCCTTTTTTTTTTTTTTTTGGTGGAAATAATGCAGTCAGAAAACCAGCACATAGTCCTGATGGAGCCTTTCTTGTTCATAACTGTTGAAAAAGGAGACTTGGATTCTCTTTCCTTTTTCTTTCCCATAATTTCCCCAGAAGCAGACTAAAATATCTGAAATTTTTAATATGAGAGACAAAAAAAAAAAAAAAAAGTCAGTTTTCTGGCAATGGAAAAGGTCTTATCTGCAAGTTTGCTAATTAATAACAAATTTCAAGACAAAAGAGTGGTGATTGGATCTGACCAGAAATTCCTGCTCAGAACAGAGCATTTGGGGTTGTTTTTTTTTTTTTTCCCAAATGGCAATTAGCACACTACGAAAAATTTTAATGCAGGAAATAATACCATAAAAAATAAATTTCTAGAACTAAATTCCAAAGAAATTAATCCCTTTTGGAGAAGCCTCCCCATCTGATGCACAGCAATTTTCTTTTGGCTGCTTTTGCATTTCAAGGCTCATCGTGGCCACCCAGGTGGGTTTGTAGGGAAGAAGAGGGACACGGAGCACCTGTGCTTGATGGCAAAGCTGAGAGACAGCCCAGTGGTTTGGGTGACACCCTCCCACCTCCCCTAAACAGGTTAATTTTCCAGCATCACTGTTTTGCAAAAGGGTTTGACATTTCAGCTTCCCTTTCTGATTCCAAAAACGGTGACATTTCCCTGGGGGGATAAATTCTCTCACCCTTGGATTGAATCGCTCCGGCCACCCCTTCCTTCCACCTTCCCTCCAGTGCTGGGAGTGGCAGGTGGGATTCACAGCAGCAAAGGGAGGTCTCCGGGGCAGGATGGGATATTTTGGTGGGATGGCATCCCCGTTTTCATCCCCAACCTATTCATTCCTAGGCATTTTGTGGTGTAGGGTCACTCTCACTGGGCTCCTCAGCTTCTGCAAGATGAACATGTTGCCTCATCCCACTCCTCACCTCTTCCCAGTTGTGTGTTTTTAGCTCAGGCACAATTCCCATTTTTTCTCACCTCTCTCTAGCTCTTCCCCTTAAAATTCACCCTGTGACCTTCTCTTCTCCTCAAATTATCTGTCTGCCTCCTTCACTCTTATCACCACCTCCAATGGTCTCCTTATCCCAGTATATTGGATAGATAAATCCAAGAAGAAAATTCAGGAGGAAGATAGAGAGGATGACAGGAAACTCTCAGAGAAATCTGATTTAGGTGTCAGTTTGAGGACCCTGACTAGCCCAAATGGTCCTATCTGTTGTGGATCAAGACAGGCTAAGATAAAATGATTTTCCATTTCTTCCATCTCTTCATCTCCAAGGGGAAATCTGAGATTTCCCAGCTCAGCTAGAGCTCACAGTGAGGTGGCTGTTCCAACAGGTGCCTGGCAAGAGTCAAACTGAACAGGGTCCTGCATCCCCAGCTCAGTCCGGACCAACAAACTGGGAATCTGAAATCTAGCAGGGGGTGCAGGCACGGCCCAGCAGCAGCTCTCCTTGTCCCCAGAGGGAAGGATGACTTGTGGCTGCCCCATCCCTGGAAGTGTCCAAGGCCAGGTTGGATGGGGCTTGGAGCAACCTGGGATAGTGGAAGGTGTCTCTGCTGATGGCAGGGGATCGGAACCTGATGATCCTTAAGGTCCCTTCCAACCCAGGCCATTCCACGATTCCTACAAAACGAAATAACAGAAAGAACAGCTGTTCCTCAAAGCCTTTGATCTTGTACCACACCAGCATTTTTGTCCTGGGAAAAGCTGGAGCAGAGCCTGGTGAAAGGGAGACTTCTGGCATCACTGCATCACTGGGTTTCCCTTTCTCTACACAAAGCCAGGAGTTTATGGCAGTGGGTCCCATTTCCCAAACAGCAGTGAGCTGATGTCCCACCAGTGTCCCAGTCCACCTTCACATCCGTTACCCAAGAGTCCCTGTCCCTGCTCAGAGGCAGGAGGGGATGTGTTTCCTTGAAGACCAGGTGGGTCTGAGATGCCTTTTGCGAGGTGATCAGCAGAGGGAGCTCGTTGGAAGCCAAGAGCAAACCCTCAAGTGGCATTTTTATCCAGGACTGGGGACAGGAGTCCGGGAAAGGGACTGCAGGACACAGAGATCCGTGGCTCTGGGAGGCTCTGGAGATCTGAGTCATCTGGTTTTGATGCTCTGAATCAGTCTCATTAGTCTGGTCCTTCTTTCAGGATGAGATCCAATATGACAGCTTCATTTTTTATTGGGGAAAAGCATTTGATTTCCCAGTTGGAAAGAAGGGTGAGACAAGAACAGAGCAATTAAAGGAATCTGGGGATGGAATAAGAGGCTTGTTTTGCCAAAGTCTGGCCAACGTGCAGAGCCAGCTTTGTGTCTCCTGAGATGGCTTTATCACCAGGGGGGAGCAAGGCTGGGGAAGGAGGGAGCAGCTGAAATTTGCCTTTCCCTCTGCTGGAGCCAAAGCAATTTTCTGGCCAGAGCCAGGAAAAGGGAGAAGATTCAGTCCCACTCACATGTAAAGTTTAAGGTCAGTTTTAGCAATGTTTTGACATTTCCAGGCTCCCCCGGGGTCCTAAGAATAGGAATGCCATAAATGTCGAGACTCAGACATAATTGACCTTAAACTTTATGTGGTCATGTGGAGAATACCCCACTCCCTCCCTGTCTTCTCCTTCTGGCCTCCAGGTTGCCCAGAACACAGCTGGAATTTTGCTTTCCCTGGCATCAGGGAGTTAAATTTTACCCACTGCCCAAGATACTCCATTCTGGACAGAAGGGCAAGAGATGCTACAGGAAAAGGGACAAATTAATGCACAGGATCATTCCTGGGAAACCTCTGCTGGCAGTGAGAGGAGGGAAGTTTTTTCAGTAAATTCATATGGTCCTGAGGAAGGAGTTGGATCCTTATTTTCATCTTTGTCTCTAACCACAAACAGGCTCATCTCCCAAAAACCTGCTCTTTGGACATCAAAGATGAGCTGGGGAAAGGGGGAAGTAGAAGCAGTGGGGTTTTTAACGGGTGGCATTTGTAGACCAAGAGATCTGGGGATTCTTCCAAAGAGACATGGAAGAGGTAACTCAAGAAAGCTGAAATTCACTCTTTGGAGCTTTACATCTCTCCAGGGCAATTTTTCAAGCCACAGAAAGTTTCAGACCATTAACCAAAGCTCACCCCCAATGTCCCAGCAGGGCAGCGCTGGGGAGAAAAGACCAGAAGTCCATCCTTGTTCTTGGGCTGCAGTTCAGGGAGGGAAACGTTTCCCTGCCAAAGCTGCCTCTTCCCACTTGCCTCCTGCTCCCACCACCACCCTGTCACTTGGCCAAGCAGAGGGAGGCTGCTAATTGCTCTGCCTGCTAATCTATTCTAATGCATGGTAATAGAAGCCGAGTTTCTGCCCTGATAACCCTCCCGGTTTATGCAGCAGAACACAATTCCCCCCCACCCGGCCCTTATCTCTGTCCCCAGGTGGGCTCCTCCCTCCATCCCCGCAATTGTCTGAGCCCACCCCTGGAGCCCCACTGGGCGTGGGTGCAAGGGATTTACTTCTCCAACTCCCGCCCTACAAAGCCAAACACTCCATAAACAGCATCCCCCCCCCTCACACACATCGCTTTGGGGGATTTCACACCCCTTCCCCTTCCCCTCGCCCCCCTCCCCAAGTTTTCCAGAGCTGCAGCCCGTGCTAATCTTGCCTGGGGGAGGCTGGGTTGGTGCATCAAATGCAACCTGCTCCTCAGCCCCAGCGTGTGAACAAAGGGTCAGAGGTGGCCCCAAAGACCAGCCCAGCTCGTGCATGGCTGGGGTGCAGCCACGGACAAGCGATTTGTGTGGGCACACCTTTGTGCCTCCGCTGGTGGATGGATCCCTGACGAGGGTTTTGATGGCTCATTCAAGCCTGAGATGAACAGGAGCATTTTGCATGCAAATCCCTGGAAACCTGGAGCTTTTGTCCAATGAAGAATTGGAAATCGTTTGCTGGCACAAGGGGAGGAGAGTGTGGAAATGAGGGAGGGGGTCTGTGGAAGATGATGTTGAAATACACCCCTCAGCTGGGTGTGTTCAGCATGACAGACAGGCCGTGTTCCTCCAGGAATCACAGACTCATGGAAAGGCTTGAATTGGAAGGAACCTTAAAGGTTATCCTGTTCCAAAACCCCTGTCATGGGCAGGGACACCTTCCACTAGCCCAGGTTGCTCCAAGCCCTGTCCGACCTGACCTTGAACACTTCCAGGGATGGGGCAGCCACAGCTTCTGTGGGAAACCTGTGCCGGGGCCTCACCACTCTCACAGTCAAGAATTTCTTCCTAATATCTAATCCTAAATCGTTCCCTGTTGTAGAAGGAACCTGAAAAAAGCCATCCTGCCTGTTTGACATGTGGGAGGACGGGTATCACCTGCCTCCATCCACTGACCTTTTCCAACCTCCTGCAGGGGTCAAAGACATGAGGAAAGAATGTCTCTGAAGCTGCAGGGCCTCTGCTTTGCTGTCCCTTAAATCACGGCCCTCCAAGGCCTTTTGCTGCTGAACTAACCAGGCACAACATGAGCCTGGTAGCTTAAAGCAGGAGGAGAAACTCAGAGCACAAAATCACAAGCAGGAGGAAGAACTGCAGCCAAAGGCAGCTGGTGCAGAGCACTGAGGTGGTCCAGGAGAAAGAAATCACAGGAATCTGCCTGGAATCTGCTTTCTGCCACTTGCCTATAAAAGACTGAGCTTCAAATGAAGATGGAAAAACCCCTGAAGACTCAGCTGAAGGCTACCTGAGTAATACAAGCTTCTGTCCCCGAGGAGGCAGGAAAATAACTTTCCCCGCGCTGAATTCACTTACAGCCATTTGAAAGAAAATTAAAAAAGAAGAAAGCGAGAGAAAGGGAACAAAGTTGCCAGATAAGGCAAGTAATTAATGAACAAAATTACTTTTCCCAGAGAGCATCCTATCATGGTGCTTCCTATTCATGCTAATAATATTTGTGAGTGTCTTCCCCAGAACCTGGGCTGATAACACCTACGCTCTGCCATGCTCCTACATGCTCTCCTCTGCAAGGGCTGAGGCAAAGAATCTGTTCAAAGGGGCTGAAGTTCTTTGTTCATGGCCTGATTCAGAACATCAGCCCTGAATTCTTCGTGGGAGCTTCTCTAGAGTAACTTCTAAGAAATTAATTTGTTTTTTTCCCTGTCGCTGCAGCCTAAATGCCAAATATCTGCTGGGAAAGATGATGGGAGGTGCCCATGCCTTCAGAGAGGTGAAATTTGGAGTGTGCTGCTCAGAAATCAGGGCTAATCCCAGCCAGTGGTCCTGAGGCTGCCTCAAGGATCACTGCCAAGGCTGCAGTGAGAGCTGGAAGTCCAATGAAAAGGGTGGGAGAGTTTGGTGCCACTTCATCCTTGTCTCTTAAAGGTCAAACAGGGCAGGAAAACTGCACACAAGGAGCACAACATCCATGTCCAAAGAGGTTAGCTGGGAGGTTGGGGAGCCATGAGAATACACTGTAAGGGGTCCTTCACTTCTACAGATCCTGAATCACTGCCAGGCTCAGCCAGCATGTCATTAATTGCTCTTTTGCTGCTGGCAGCTGCTGTCCTGACTTGGGGAAGCACAGCAAGAAACAGAGAAAACATTTCCACAGGACAGACGGATCTTGATCCAAATCTTGATCCTTCACCTCTAGAAACCCCTTGCCCCAAGCAGTTTTACCCAGAAAGGTGCAGGGCATAGAGAACCCCACAGAGTTTCTCAAACCACACTCTCCCAACTTTTGACCTTCATCAACGTCTCCTTTTTCATGTCAGTGTTCAGCTCTTTCCCTTTCCTCCTCCTCCTGCCCACGTGCCTCCATCCATCTGCCCATGTCCCCCAGCAGCAGAAACAACATGTGCTGTGACTCTGGTTATTTGTTGCTGGCAGAGACAGTTCCTCCCTCCAGCTCCAAACTTTCCCCGTGCTCTGCAGCAGCTCAATTGGCAGCCAGAAAAACCACAGGATAGCACAGAGAGAATTTCATTAAGTCCCCATTACATGCAGACCTGGAAAGGGAGGTCTCCAGCTGCCCTGCAGCTCTGGTTTAAGAGGAGAGACTGGGCAGCAAATTAAGTCTCACTGGGAAAAATAAGCCAAGGAACCTCTTAGCCCAGGCTTGGCTTTCTCTGTGAGGTGGGATTTGCTGCCTGAAGAAGGCAGGCACCCATGGAATTCCACCAGCTCCCCACCCTCAGGAGTCTGAAGCTCCAGATCCACCTCTAAGGTATTTTGTTTCTTTGGAGCAAGGGAAAAGCATGGGCTGAGCTGGATGTGCAGCCTTCAACAGGTGAACTGTCTCAGAGATGAGAAATAAAGGAGAAAATGTGTTGACATGGTGGTTTTCAGACCCTCACATGGTGGATGCACAGGTTTTTGGTCAGAGCTAGAGCCTCCCAGCCACTTAAGTCAGCATTTCACCCCTAACAATAAAAAAGCTGCTCCAAGTATCCCTCATCCAGATTTTAACAGCTCAGCCTTCTAGGAAAGGGAAACTGGGGGACAGAATAACAAAAGGAAAAATAGAGCAAGGATTTTAATTTTAGTCTCTTCCCAAGCTAAAAAGTCAGAGAACAAGCTGAGTTCCTCTCTTCTTAAGCCTCTTTTCTCTGCTGAAGACTAAGGGCTACATCAGGCAGCCTGAGCTCCCTCACAGTGGTTGCTGAGCCACCAAGGAGAGCAAGCTGGCTCTGCAGAGAGATCTGGAGCTGAGGGAGGATCCACCCAGAGCCAACCCACGAGAAACAGAAGGACCAGGAGTCAGAAAACCCTAAAAATGATCCTTTCTTCATCCCACTGGTACTTTAAACATACAGCCAAAAGACCCTTAGGAATTATTCTCCAGCTCCTAGTCTGGTTTAGGACACCCCTCTGAGACTGCCCCTCGCTCTGGAAAGCACTCCCTGACCCCAGGCTTCACCAGGGATCCCAGCTAACATTCCAGCTGCAAGGAAAATGCCATTGGCATGTGATGTATGAATTTCCTCTCATCTGTGCATGGCTGGAAGGGATGAGTTAAACACTGAAAAATTGCTGTGCTGTGGGAGTGACCTCCAGCAGGCCAGGCTGTCAGAGGCACAGCACCAGAGCCATCCATTATACATTCCAGGTGTCCGTCTCCCATACTCATTTCCTAGTTCCCTTCCCTTTAAAAGCACATAATTTCTGGAGAAAGCTTGCATGGTGCTGCTCACTGGAAACTTCTGGGAATGCTGGGGGAGCCAAATAGCCAAATTGCACTGATGGGTGTGATTGGAGTGACTATGAGAAGGTGTTATTCCTTCTGGCTGGATAGTGCAAAGCAGTGCTACAACACAGGCTGGGATAGCATGGATCCAGCGTGGGAAGGTGGCTGGAAAAGGCTGGGAATGCTGAAGGAGGTAGGAATTCAAGTGCAGCTTCATGATGTTGTCTTTCGTGCACAATCCACCCATATGAGACATTTTCTTCCAGTATGATAATTTGTGATGGACAGGAGTCCAACTACACCCCTGAGGGGCTAATGAGTCCTGCTAGATTTGAGGTCCTTCAGGATCAATATCCTAGCCAGAATCCTGGATTCAAATTATCCATCTTATGGGTTGGTGACAGGCCTTGGGTTTTTAGTTGCATCTCCCACTTCTTAGTCTCTTCTCCCAGATAACGGGTGATAGGACAAGAAGAAATGGCCTCAAGTATAACCAGGAGAGGTTCAGGCTCAATATTAGGAAAAATTTCTTCACTGAAAATGTGGCTAAGCACTGGAACAGGCTTTCCAGGGAACTGGTGGAGACACCACCCCTGGAACTGTTCAAAAAATAAGTGGATGTGGCCCTTGGCTTTATGGCTTAGTGGGCATGGAGGTATTCAGTCAAAGGTTGGATTTGATGATCTTGGAAGTATTTTCCAACCTTAATGATTCTATGATGTCCCAGCATTGGAGAAGCCTTGGACCAGAGTTTATACTGCAGATATGTCCTCGGGAGCTGGACTGGCAGATCCAGGACACAAAGGGTGCTTGGTGCAGGCTCTGACCCACCCCTTCCCCTGCCCCTTTCCCTGTGTATCCCTCCCCACAGCCCGGGGTGTTAAGTGTCATTTGAATCAGGTGCTGTGCATGAGGTGCAGGTGTTATTATTCACACCACTGGTTCCAATGAGATTATCCAGTCTAATGGAGCAGCTTGCATGGACCTCCTCTAAGCCTGAATTTTCACTGTCAGAGAATCCCCAGTCAAGTGGAAAATTAGAAGGAGAAGGGAAGAGAAGGTTGTGGAGGGGAGAAGGGGGGGGTGTGATTAAGTTCTCCAGAAATTAATTCATAACTAGAGAGATGGAAATAATAGCTCCCCAAGCCCATGGACAATCCCCAGCAAACACATTTCAATTTGGAAGCCCAGCTTTGCTGCCCTTGCATCGTTTGCTTTCTGGCTCCTGCTGCTTCACTGATTTAATTTTCCACCCAAGGTGTTGACTTTGTCCTGGAATTGTGGTTCCTGCTTTCTCCCTGCCAAGGTTGGAGCAGCTCAGAGCTCCCTCACTACCCCTGGTCACCCAACCTGCAATGCCTGGTGTTGGGCAGGTCCAGTGGAGAGCACTGGATAGAAGGGAGGGTAGAGCTCCAGTAACACCCGGGGTGAGAGACATGAGGAAAGGAAAGGGTGGGAAATAAAAGGAGAAAAGGGTGGGAAATAAAAGGAGGAAAGGAAGGAAGGAGCTCACTTTTTAGTTTTCTTTCTTTGTTTTTTTTTTTTTTCACAGGAATGGATCCCAGCACTCAATAGGTTCAAAATGTTCATGTCTCTTGGGTGTATTGTGATCCCACACACTGTCCAAGGGCAGGATTTGGTCAAAGCCTCTAGACTGCCAAAGCTGTTGGGTGAAGCAGCTTCCAGGCACAGTTGGATATTCAATTCAGAGACATCAGGGCTTGTCTCCTCAGTGATAGACAGAGAAGCTTTGTCCCCGGTTGTCAGAGTGCAGGTTCATAAATGGTTTCTTGTGTCAAACCATGTCCTCAGTCATCCAAAAGCCAGACCTGTTTCCCAACAACTTTATGGACCTTGGAAATGGCAAAACAGCAGTACAGAGCTTTTGGTCCCAAGATGCAACCTGGTCTAGTGGCAGATTCCAACCTCCCGTGGCAAAGGGCTTGGAACTAGATGGGCTTTAGAGTCCCTTCCAACTCAAACCATTCTGTGACTCTGTGCCAGGACCATGGGTCCAACTGAACACCAGTTAATGGGCAAGAAGTCGGGACATGAGGCTGAATGGCAGCAGGGGACATCAGCTCTCCAGCTGACCCCCTGCATCTCAGGGTTTTCTGGGCACAGAGCCCTTCTCAGCTGCTTGGCAGGGTCTGCACATGCGGCTGCCCTGGAAAGGCCTTGGAACGGGGCTGGAGAGGGTTAACAACTGTTTACCTGATTCCCCAGCGCAGGTTGGTGAAATGTTACTGCTTCCCAGAGGCACCAAATATAATTTTGCCTTAAAGGTTAATAGTATTCGACTCACTGAGGGGAGAAACGAGTGCTTAGAAAGCCCTTTCCTTCGATCCCAGCCTGCTGCACCTCACGTGGTGCCCAGGGCTCCGGCCATCGAGGGGAACTGGTCTCTGCTGCCCAAAATCCTGCTCTCCCTCTCTTCCCTCCCTGACAGCCAGCAGTTCTGTCGGCAAGAAAGGTCTCTTCCCAGGGATTCAGAAGTTTCCAGCGCTGAATTTAAATTAAAGGCACTACCTGTGACCTCAGGCAAGAGTGAGCCCCTCGCTCGTGAAAAGCAAGTGGTACCTCTGTGCTTTGTGGGGATTTATTGACCTTACTGACAACAAATGCACAAAAAACAGAGAAAAAACACCCAATCCTTGTGGCGGGGGGAAAACTGAGAGTCCTCACAACCAGAGGCTGCCCAGGAAAACCTGCCCTGAGCCAGCCCACCCCTCACTGAGTCACTGACCCTCTCCAAGGACACCCTCAGCAGTGCTTGGGGGTACAGTTGTAGGTCAGAGGATGCTCCCACAGCTGCCAGGCAGTTGGTGACTGGGAGGATGCTTCCATGGGGAAGCTTATGTGCTTCAGGCCTCTCCCAGGATGCTGGAAAACAAGGCTGCTCCTAGTTCCTGTGTACATGTTCCAATTGCTGTGATCCACTTGCTTTCTGCAGCCACAGAGGCTTTAGCTCAGCTCCAGGCTGTTTGATCTGAGAGTGTCTCGTCAGGCAGACACTGTCTGGGTCCTCCTGGGGGATGAGTGTCTTGCTGTTTATTGTGGAGCCTGTTTTAGGGTGGGTTTTTCTGGTCCCTGTCTGACAGCTCACATTCAGTCCTCCCAGGCTGCCTCTGCATGAAAACCAAGGCCAGCACTTGGATCCTGAGGCTCTTGGTGGGTCTCTCTTCAGACTTCCTTCCAAAAACAACCTGCCAGGTCAGCTGTGGGGTTACCAGGCTGGCCTGGATGGATTTAAGACTGTGTTTAGTTGCCAGTGTGTGAGTCTGCAGAACTCATGAGACTCAGAGCCCTTCTGCTCCAGTCTTGCTCCTGGTCTCTGGTTCCTGCTGTGTCCAAAAGCCTAGGCTTGGCATCAGTCATGTTTAGGTTGGACATTAGGAAGAACTTCTTTACAGAGAGAGTGACTGGGAATTGGAATGAGCTACCCAGGCAGGTGGTGGAGTCACTGTCCTTGGAGATGTTTAAGGACAGACTGGAGGTGGCATCAGTGCCATGGTCTGGGTGACAGGGTGGTGTTGGGTCAAAGGTTGGACTCGACGATCTCAGAGGTCTTTTCCAACCCGGTTGAGTCTGTGATTCTGTGATGGAACAGGCTGATGTTTGCCCTTTGTCCAGCTGGTAGGAATGGACACGAAGCCAAAACAGTCCCTGAGACAAATATAAACTGCAGGGCTCTTCTCCAAGCTCCATGTTTCACAGACACGACGTCTCCTGAGCCTCCCAACAGATCCATCACCTCCTGCAGCAGCTCAGGAGGGGACGTGAGCCACAAAAAGCAGCAGCAAGCTCATCCTTTTGCTGTATAAACCAGCCAATAATATGCAGGACATTTCCTATTAACCACCACACATCCAGACAATTACTCTGATTGATTCCAATCAGGTTTTACACCATGCTTTATCCATCAGCACAAAGCTTCCCTGCCTCTTAATATTGTGGGGCAAACCATTCTTAATGGAGGCTGCCACACTGTACAGACTCAGCAGCAGCAGGCACAAGAATTGATGAAGTAAACACAGCATTGGGATGGCTGGGGTTTTGCAATCTCTGTGGAAAATGCAATAAAAAATCTATTAGAGCGTCCACACAACACCAATAACTCTCCCTGTGCTCTGAATAAATTTCTGTTCTGATGGAAAGGGCTGGAGAGATACCTGGAGATGGATGCCTTCAACAATCAGGGTTATTATGCATGTGTGATGCTAATGGGATAGAGGGATGGATGGACAGACAGACTGACAGAAGATCTGGTCCATTCCCTGCTGCCTTTCAGCTGTGTCTGGAAACTTCTTCCCCCTCTCAGTTCCAGCACAAAAGCTGTTTTCATTGTGGTCACTCTTTTTAACTGTAGGAGGCACAGTGACCTAAAAAGGAGGCTGTTGAATTTAAGAAACAGAGATCTCCATGAAATTTAGAGACATCAATCAACTATTATCTTCTCAAGGTGGGGATGAGAATTATTTTTGTCCTCTATCCCCTGCCCTGATGCAAAAAAAGTCTCTGTAGCAAAGAATAAAAAGTCACTTTGTGGCAGAGAATGAGGTGAACCAGGAGGATGCTCTGCCTTAACTGTTAAAGCTTGAACTGTTGCTGCCAGAATCAGCATAAAATCATAGGATCATGGAATATCCTGACTTGGAAGACACCCTCAAGAATCATCGAGTCCAAAAGGAAAGTCCCCATGGGAGATTCTGTAGAATGAGAACAACTGGGACCTTCCTCTGAAGGGAAGAGATGGTTGAGCTGTTCCAACAACCACTTCTGAAGACATTTAGAGCCCTTCCAGCCCCATCAAACTGTGTGTCTCCCCACTGTGTCTCCTCATAAAACCAGCAAATTAGTGACACAGCATATCCAACCCAAGAGTTTTGGCTGTAACAGCTCCACGGGCACCTCTTAGTTATTCAACCAGAAAATCTGACACTGGGACACACATCCCAAGTCACTCCCTCTGCTCTGTGTGTCTTTTTCAGGCATCTCCTCCAGGCTATTTTCCATTCCTCTCAAGCCTTATTGATGTGTTTCTGCCTCTTCCATTAGGGAAAGTACTCCACAAGCAAATGAGTGCCCGTGTCAGGGATTTCCCTGGGGGCAGTCTCAGGTGACAGGTTGTTGCCAGCTCACTTCCAAGGAGCCACACTGCACAATCCCCGTCCCACACAGATCCTCCCCCCACCAACCTGTTAATTGCTTTATAGTGCATGGATTTAACTATTTTTGCCATCATGATGACATGTTGCTGCATGCACAGCCTATTAAATAGGACTCATGAGCAAATACTTAGTAGTTGGGGAGTTGTTCTTACTCATCCCATGGCTGAGTAGTTGCCAGTATGGATTAAAATCTTCCCAGCACTATATCTCCTTGTATTTGCAGTTCACCTGAACCACAAATTACCAGCACTCCTGTAAATTAGACCTGCAGAAAATGCTTGTGATCATCTTTAGAAACTGTCTTCCACCAGCATCAGCTTTCTGATACTTGTTTCCCTGACTTCATCAGTTTTCTCCCTCTTTTTTTTTTTTTATTCCTACTCAGTAGGAAAAAATACCCAACATTTCCAAAGTGCTCTCAATATCACACATGCAAAATGCCTCTGACCAAAGCCCTGGGTTATTTTATCTGATGCTGAGGAGAAAAAGGAATGGCAAAAAGCCCAGAGCACTGATCAGAAAACCTGGTTCAGCTTATTAATTTAACACCTGGCATTGGCTGCCTTGTGCTGCAAAGTCCATAATATGGATTCCAAATAATTAAAGGAAGGTCACAGGCAGGTACAAACCTTCTGCCTCCACTGCCAGCTCAGGCACAGCAGGTGGGGGATGCTGACCTCAGATATGTGTGGGGGCATCATTTCTCCTCAATGACTCAATACCTAATTAAAGCATGTGCAGCACCCATGGAGTGATTGGTGAAGAAGCATCAGTTGGACCAGCACCCTGGGAGAAGCAAATCCCTGTTCCCACCCAGCAATATCCTGCCCTCTGGTCTGCAAACAGCCCCTGAAATACAAATTGCATTTCCTGTGTTTCTGTCATAACCTTGAATTGTTCCCTCTGATTTCACTGATGTTTAAAGGAAAGAATTAGGGATTTCTGCCCGTGGCCTCACCAAGGAGGACATGGATAAACTGGGATGCTCAGCCAGACACAGGGAGCCCTAATTCCTTCCCTAGGCACAAGACACAGCATTTAGAGAAGGAATCAGTGCATCAGATGAGTGACAGTGCCAAAGATATTTAATAACTTAATTCCTTTGGAGCAATATTCATGGTGCATCTTGAGAAGCTCCAGCTAAGGAGCTTTTCTTGGAACACGGGATGAAAGTCTGTGCTACAAGTTAGAAGGACTGGGGTGATGCAGTCCAGGACTATTTCCATCCTGCTACTGGGTTGGTTTTTTTGCTTTTCCAGCTTCCCTCCATCACTTCAAACACAGCTCAATCTCAGTTCACGTTTGCTTTATGGATTTCTTTCCTTACTCTCACACTTGGATCATTAGCAATTATCACATGCAACGAAAGAGGATCCTCAGCAGTGAGGAGTCTGGACGTAGCTGTGAAAGAGGAGCCAGAAGCAGCAGCAAGTCAGACCCCTCTTTGGCACAGGGAATTTATCCTGTTAAAATAACTCTTCCTCTGTTCCCAGTCTGACCAGAATGGATGCCCGCCAACTCATCCCCGAGCTCACAGTGGGCACAGCTCTCACGTGACAAGGGGAGAAGCACTAACATCCATATTCAGGCCTTTCTCTAATCTAGGAGGAAATAAGTCTCAGGTCCAGAGGATCCATACAGTAATTCCCTGAAGGCTGCCTGTGGCTCAGCTCAGGGATTTCTCCACCTCCCCATCTCTCACGACCTTGTCACAATGAGTGGCAGGTTGGATTTGAGACCAGCTGGTGGCTGTGACATTGACACACCTCACGCTGGAATCGTTTAGATGAGCGGATAAAGTTGTCATTCAAAATCCATCCTTAGAGCAACCCCCCTCACACATCCAGAGGAAATCCATAAATCCAGCACATGTCCTCCCCCGGGGGAAGCAAAACTTTCGAGTCACCTTTTTTTTTCAGAATGTAGGACCTGAGATCTGCAGGAGAAACATCGCTTGCCCATCGAGCCTCAGCGGCAGAGTTTTAAATGGAAAACCAGGAATGCTGACGCCTGGTCTGCAGGGAAAAGACCACTTCATAGCAGACTCACCATGACAACACTGATGTAAACTTCAACTGCAATCAAAGGCAGGAAAACAAAGGAGGAGATGGAGGGAGACGGCAAAAATGAGTGGCTGGAGATGAGCTGAGCACACATTTTAATGGGGATTTGGACTCCCCACTGCTGCTGCTGCTGAAAGGCTTCTGTGATGATCTTGGCTTCCCCTTCCTGGATTTACTGAGCTAATCAAACACAATTCAGCCCAGCATGGACTGTGGCCCAACAGAAGCCACAGCTGGTGAGAGGGAGATGGAGTTTGTGAGCAGGACCTCGGGGTGGCTGAATGGAAGAGAAGCTCCTGCTCCAGGCGATGTGGGAAAACGGCCAAACCTCATCCCAAAGAGCCAGAGCAGCCAACCATGCCAACGTCAGAGCCAAAGGCACCTCCAAGGCATGCTGGGCAGGGTGAAGGGCAGTTTGGTGGCTGCATGTGTGCAAAGGGCTTCCAGACTCCTCCTGGCTGGGTGGGCAGGGCAAGAGGCTCTTTCCACACTCCACATCAGCTGCTCTGGGTCAGTACTGGGTGCTGGACTTGTAAGGCCACAGATCAGGGTGGGGGGTATTTAAAAGATGCACAAACTGATGCTTGAGAGACTCTTGAAACCCAGAAATGGCTGCAACAGCACAGCCCAAATATCCACAGAGCCATTCATTCTGTCTCAGACTCCAAGAGCAGATACTTGGGCAGAAAAAAAAATGACAAAATCAAGATAACAAAGTGAAAATTCTCCTGGTTTAAACTCCCAGCTTCCAGCAAGGAGAGAGCCTGACCTGGAGCCTGCACTGATGTCATTGTATTGAACAGCTCTCAACAGCTCTTTCTTTCATTAATTTGTCTAATTGCTTTCCAGACAGTTGTGTTTCTGGCCTCACAATGTTGCCCAGATGAATGACACGCCATATGAAAATGTCCTTTCTTCTGTTTGTTTTAATATCCCGCTTGATAATCTCATATAAAGTTCCCTGGATCTTGTGTTATGAGAAATGGGGAGTAATCATCCCCTCTTCACTTTCTTCATTACCCTCATGATTGTCTGGATGTATTGTTGCCCTCTCAGTCATCTCTCTTTTAAGATGAAAATTGCCAAGTCACACAATCTCTCCTTGTGTCCTTCTGACAACCCTGAAAAACTCTCCATCACCAATTGCATTTTCTGCTTCATTCTTCACCCATTTTTAGCTCATTTATCAATACCCCAAACACCCTCAGCAGACACTCCCATGGGACCCTCCCAGGTACCCCCTCCCTCCATCACAACCCTTTATTCATCATCTCCATTTCCCATCTTTGAACTGCTTGCTAATCTATCAAAAGACTCATCTCCCTGTCCCATGACACCGTGGTTTAAATTCCCAACTATGGGAAAAGTGTAAATTCCCTTGTATCAACCACATCATCCATATCACACGGACTTTGGTTTATTTAAAGAGCAATAATTGACTTGTGACACCCACTGCCCTCCCCCAGCGTGTCAGATGCTTTTTTATTAATCTATTCTTAATCATGGCTCGACCAAATTAATGGGGAAAAAAATAAAATTCAGTAGAATCCCAGACTTTTGCTCTGGTTTGGGTTGGAAGGGATCTTTAAGATCATCTAATTCCAATCCCTCTGCCAGGGGCACCTTCCACTAGACCAGGTTGCTCCAGCCTTGAACACTTCCAGGGATGGGAAATTCACCACCTGGATTCAAATTTCCTGACTCAAATTCCTGTTCTTGGATCCTTCAGGAGTCTGACTTTAAAAAAATACATGTTTTCCACCTTTCATTCCCCCAGTAACAAGGCCAGTGTAAATAAGGAGGTGTAAAGCAGATTTCATGATGTGGTGATTTCATAGCAGAGCTTCCCAAGATCTTTCAGTGAAACCACTTTTCTGCTCTAAAAGTATTTTTTTACTGAACCCTCAGACACTTGTGCCCTTTGGAAAATAAACTTCTGCGGGGACCTCATTCCATTTTAATAATTTATTTTTCTGAGGTTACCAATGTGTTTCCTATGTGGGCTGTCTGATGATTGTTTTGCCATTCACACCCCAGAGTTGCTGATATTTTTATTTTTAATTCCTTTGACTACAACTTCCAGTTTTGAGTAGAGTCTCTTTACCTTGTTGTTTAAGCAGGCATTTTAAACTTATTTGTTTAACTCACTTTTACCACCTTTCAGGGTTTTTTTTCACAGTTCATATAACAGCAAGCCTCTTATGTGATGCCTTTATGCAAGATACCATGAATCACTTTGCCCTTGTGTCTGCTCCTTTTAACAGGCTGCCTCATTTTTATGTTGTTTCCACTCTGAAGTTGAACTTCACTGTAATTTTGATTTATTTATTTTGTTCTGCTTATGCAGGACACTGAATTTAAGCACTGTGTGGTCGCTCTTACAGAGCAATGCCCTGATAGCAGCACATCCTGGGAGTAAATCAGGAGTAAATCCAGATTTGCTTCTCTTTTGGTGGGTTTGCAGGTCTGAGCTCCAAGTTTTGTGACAATTGCAAGGCCACTTGGAGTCTCTCATTACCACCTTTTCTGCCCTCCCAACCCTTTGGATTTCTCTCCTCATGTCACAGTCACTGTCACCCCCCTCAAGTGGTCAATAAACCAGCCTTAACACCGTGCCCTTCCCTGGGGACCCCTTGTCACTTGTGCACACATTGACCCTATTTTCTTCCTTTGATTTTACATTTTCTGTAACATAAAAGCCCTTTCTTCGTTATTTTGGCCTCCTCTATTGTTCCTGTGTGATTTATTCCATAAATGAGCTTCCCTTTATCAAGGTCTCAGGCTGTGTGTCCCATTAGCATCTTCATTTAAAGCAGACTGTTAGCATGTGCACAGAGGCAAGTATATATTTAATTCTGTCTGATTGCCTATTTTCATGTGCCTTGATTAAAAGGGACATTCACTGGGATTGATTTTTGATGCTTTAACCTGAATTTTATCAAGTTCCAATCCAATAGCTCTTCAAGGATAAAGGCATGTTATGACTTCACCTCTAGACAATGAGTTTCAACCTTCAAAACCTTTCTTGCCTAATTTTGATTTAACTGGCAACAAACACATTCCTTCCTGTGTCGGCTCCCACTCTTTGAAAAGGTTTCTTTATTCCTTAGGAACTTTTCATGCTCTGTTTTCTTAACTAATGCACTTGCTCTGTTCCTGGCTTTGCCTTTGAGAAAATGCTTCCATAAAAGTGTTGATTTTTAGCCTGTTATCTCCACAGTTTGTGTCTTTCCTCCTACTGTCTCCTTTCAATTGGGAGTTGTGGTAACATCCCATTAGTGTATTGAACAATACCAGGAAACATTCCCTAATCCTGGGGCCAAATGACATGGTCTGATCTCTATTAACTCTATTAACTTCCAAAACACCAAGTGGAAACCCTCCTTGACCCATTTAATTCCCAAACATGTCCAGGAATTGTTTGAAGGAGCGACAGCAGGCCTAAGCCACACCATATTCTAATAAATTTGTATCCTAGATAGTTGTCTTCCAGTGCCTAAAAACATTCCTTGGAGTTTTCTTAATTACTACTATAAATATATGTTATATGGACCAGGACCACGGGATTCTTCCCATTGGAGTCTGTCTGGATGCTCCTTTGTCCTCAGAAACACACCTACATGTTTACTTGCTGTCAAATTATGGTTTCATATTGAAAGAGAGTAGGTTTAGATTGCATATTAGGAAAAAATTCTTGGCTATGAGGGAGGTGAGGCCCTGGCACAGGTTTCCCACAGAAGCTGTGGCTGCCCCATCCCTGGAAGCATCCAAGGCCAGATTGGGCAGGTCTTGGAGCAACCTGGAAGAGTGGAAGGTGTCCCTGCCCATGGCTGGGGGCTGGAACCTGATGATTTTTAAGGTCCCTTCCAACCCAAACCATTCTACGATTCTATGAAACCTCCTTGTTTCTCTCTGTCACCTGTAATCTGTGTCCCTAAAGACACATCCTTGATCCATCCTTGCTTTATCCAAGGCATGGACATGATCCAGGGGGAGATCTTGTTTATATGGTTCTTCACCCTTTCTCCAACACCTTACAAGGTGTCCCTTCCTCTTAAACTTGCCATAAAAACATCCCTCTCTCTACCCTGATGGAGGGATTGCTCTATCACGTTGCTACAAACTCCATCATGTCCCTGTCACCCCAAGTCCTTCCTATCTGATCACCTTAATCCCAAAACCCAACACTTCCCCCTAAGGACCATGAGCTGCCAGTACCATTTGCACCTACACAACCCCTGCCCTTGAGGCCAAAGCTGATGTTCTGTGCCACGACCCAAAGCCCCACTTTATTCCAGACTTGGCACACCAAAGGAGCACTAGGATTGTGATATCAGCTGGAAAATCTGAGCTCCAGAATCAGAGGGGTTGGATTAAGGTGGTGGATTGAGGCCCCTCAATTTATGTGTCAGTCTTCAGGTGTGTGAGCTGATTTCTGAGATCCTTAGAAAAGGGATCACGTGCATGCACAGAGACTTGGCATGAGTCAGAGTCCTAAGCAGAGGTGAAAAGGGACACAAAAGCACAGAGGTGGAAGGGATCACCTGATTCCCTCAGTGGTTTGCAGGCAACCCTTCCACAGCTGCTTACACAGAACTGTTCTCAAGCTTTATCCCAAAACCAGCTGTATTTTTAGTATCCACTAATCTCACTGTAAGATTACTTCAGACATATTCTCCTCCCAGCCAGAAACCTTCTCCTACCTCGCACAACAAATACCCACTTTATTTTCACTCCCTCCTGGGCCAAGATTATCCACATTTTAAACAACCTTTCTCTTTCATAGGCATTTAATCCCTAAATCCACACAAAAAGTCCTACCTGTGACTACCTTTGCTTTCTAGACTCACACTAGTGAAGGTGTTCCTGTCCATGGCAGATGGTTGGAAAAGGATGATCCTCAAGGTCCCTTCCAACCCAAGCCATTCTGTGACTCTGTGAGACCCCTGCCAGTCTCTTCTTGCCCAAATATCCCTCCTAGCCCTTCAGAAAGCCTCTCCTGCTCCATTTCTTATTTTTTGCAGTGCAGGAAGAAGAGTTGCAGTGTCTTACCCTGGTACCTCAGGCTAAAGAAACTCCACAACATTAACACCACCAAATATAAATCAAGCCATCAGGAGAAGACACCACGTCCATGTTCCCATCCTACAGAGATCCATCAGTCTGTCCAGCAATGCAATGACCCCGTGCCTGCTCTGGAGTCCCTCCAGGGTTATGCCAATGTAACCCTGACCAGCTTTTCTGCTCCATTTGTGTCCACACTGTTGGAAAAACTGAGCCAACCTTCACACCAAGTATCCCAAGGGAGCAACTGCAGGGGGGAGAGGCAGGCCAACCACTTCCCATCTCCTTTGTGAGAGATGTTTCATCTGCAAATAGGTTGTACATGACAGAGACAAGTCGCTATTTGAGATATCTGAAGATATGGTATAACACTGCTTGGCCTTAATTTTGGGCTTCAGCAAGCTATTGATTTTTTGATTCTTTATATTATGTTAATGATGTCCTGATCATATCAGAGCAGAAATGTACTCCTGCAAAGCTCCAGAGTGCAATATTTAATAGATAGTGTTAGTATTAATTGATTTTGCTATAATTCATTCTATGCATCTTGTCGCTCTTAAGGGTTTGGGGTTTTTATCAATGGTGAATTCCCTAAACATCCAGGCAGAATGAAAAAGTCAAAGCATTTACTTCTCCTCTTAGTTTTTAATTTGGGAATGGGGGTAGTGGGGAAGGCTGACCTCACCAACTCACCCCAATCAATAGCTGATTAAGTGCAACACTCAATAGCAGGACTGATGTGTTCCTGAACAGCTCAAGAGGCCATCAAATAATATTTTGTCAATTGGCCAGATGAGTTTATGCAATGGGTCCTCTCTCCTTCCTTTCTCACCAACCTTTCCAGATTATAATTCCATCCCTGGAAGTGTCCAAGGCCAGGCAGGATGGGACTTGGACCAACCTGGTCTAGTGAAAGGTGTCCCTCCCAAGCAGGGGGATGGAATGAGATGGTCTTTAAGGTCCCTTTCAACCCAAACCATCCTAGGATTCTATGATTCCATGATCCTCCACCAGATAAAGCTAGGAGGGAATTCTCCAGGTCAGCTTTTTGTCTTTGGTCCTTGAGAGCAGAGAGAGGAACAGAGAGCAGAGACCCACTATTGCTCTAACAGT
This sequence comes from Lepidothrix coronata, assembly GCF_001604755.1. Classification (NCBI taxonomy): domain Eukaryota; kingdom Metazoa; phylum Chordata; class Aves; order Passeriformes; family Pipridae; genus Lepidothrix; species Lepidothrix coronata. The sequence goes on from NW_016690200.1 coordinate 6,902,453, forward strand.
GCTGGTAAGAATTAACTCCCTACCACACAGAAAATCACTTTAATATCCAGGTATTCTGGATATTAAATATATATCCAGAGCCATTTCTGAAAATAAATTTTATGAGGCAATAGCCTCAAGATGGAAAAAAAATCATTCTGCTTTCTGGGTTACTCATACACTGAAAGTTATTTGTGACCTTGTTTGCAGGATTGGGGCTGGGTGAGAACAAGGAGGGGATCAGGTTGATTCACTCTCATCCACGTTTGCATTTTCTCTTCTCCCTGAGAAAAGCACAGAGCTAAAGCTCTTGGCAAGGATCCCAACATCATTCTCCTACCATTATTAACTGGCTGGCTCTTTAGAGGGGCTGGGTGGAAAAGGGCCAGGGCAGCCTGAAGAAAAGCCACCTCTGGCCCTGCCACATCTCAGTGGTGGCTCTGACAGAGATGCTCTGCTCTGATAACACCTTATCAGGCCAGGCAAGCTCTGAGAGATGAGGAACAGACAAAACAGGCCAGTGTTATCTGAACTGAAATCCTGCCCTTTTGCCCTGCACAAAATAATTCAGTGCTCCTTGGCAGGGCTGGCTGGCATCCCTTCCAAATTGGGGTTGGGGGCAGTGTCTGGCTGCCTATTCCCAACTCCCGGGGTGCCAAGGGAAAGGACAGATCAGGGGGTCTCCTGCTCCTCTGCTGCAGCTGAGAAGGTCTGCAGACAAAACTTGCACCCCTTCGTGGTGGAGGTTTGGGTCTGCAACAAGACAAAAGGACTTTAGGGTTGTTGTGGTCATGACTCCACCTCAGCTTTGAGCCATGAGCCCCATAAGTACAGGGACATCATTAATAACAGTTTTAAACGGAAAGAGGGTTGATTTAGACCAAATATGAGAGAAGTGTTTACAGTGAGGGTGGTGAGGCACTGGCACAGGTTTGCCCAGAGAGGTGGTGGATGGTCCAGCTCTGGAAACTTCCAAGGTCAGGTTGGATGTGGTTCTGAGCAACCTGCTCTGGTTGAAGGTGTCCCTGCTCCTTGCAGGGGGGCTGGATGAGATGACCTTTAAAAGATGACTTCTAACTCAAACTAGTCTATAATACTTTGATTAATACAAGTGAGAGACTAAAGAAGCCTCACTTCACCCCCTTTCCTTCTCCTTCCAGCTGCAGGCAAGGATGTGTTTCAAACACATCCACAAGCATTTGGCCTCCTTTCTACTCCTGACAACAAGGAGGGAGGGAAGAGAGGATGCAACTGCACCCAGAGGACACCTACTTGTGAATTCTGGGTTCCCAAGGTCCCCAGGTGCCCAGCACTGCCAGGCACCAGCACCTCCTGGTGCACACTTGGCTGGATTTTCCAAGCCACTCCCATTTTTAAATGAGATCTAAATGAGGTCCTGCCCTTTCTGCTCTACATTTTCATGACAGTTCCAGCCTTCTGCCCTCCCACCAGACTCAGGAATCAAGCAAGGATGGAAAAAAAGAGAGAAAGAACACACTCCCCCCACCCCCTAAAATGTGCATTCAGCATCTGCACCAAGCTAACAAGGGAGAGAAGCCTTCCAGGCACTGGTGAGTTAGATTGAGATTATTTTCTTAACATGTCTCAATTAAAATGTAGATCTCCTTTACAGCCTGGGGCAGAGGGGCAGGAGGCACTGGGAATGAGATATGGGAGGGACAAGCAAGACACAGGGGCCTTTGCTTCATTCCTGTCTGCCTTAACCCTTGTGGTGCCACCTCTGCTCTAACAGGAGGGGCACAGGGTGTTCACTGGGTCAAGCAAGGAACTGCACCATGTCTGCCAAGGCTCCTTCTGCTTTAATTGAACAAACCCAAAGCTTACTCAGCCACTGGTGAGATGAAATTATTATTTTCATGCTTTATATATGCTATATATATATATATTTACTGTCTGGGAGCCTGCAGTCAGCACATCCAGCTCCTTCCAGGACTCCTGCAAGCCACTCATCATCCCAAGGGCTTTAAGGTTTAGGATCTCACATCCAACTGTGAGGTGAGAAGCTGCTACTCCTCTCCTACAAACAAGGGGCTAAAACAAAGGCAAGTAAAGGATTGGAGTAATTTTAAGCTGGGCATTGTTTGATATGGTCGTTTAGGTTTCATCAGTAAATGGGTACTAAAAGAAACTGGCACTTCCAGAGGGCAATTCAGGGTTACAAGGAATGTGTTCAGGAAAAGGTGCCTCTCTTCACTCATCACTGAATCAAGAAAGCTGGTAGTGGGTGAGATAAAGCCCATCCTAAGTAACTTGTCCAAAATCATGCAAAGTATCTACAGCACAGCAGGGAAATTAATTCTGCTCTCTCTTGCCTAAGGAAAATTCCGTGCCCAGTGGATCATGCTGACATCCCTTTCTAAATGTACCAAGGGGTCCAGAACTTGTTTTCTCTGGTCAGAAACTGTCCCAGATCTTGTCTCTACAACAGTGTTTCAGTCCTTCAGCCCACTCCAATTCCCACTTCCTCACAACCTCTCAAATCCAGGTTAGGCAGAATCATCCTCCAGCTCCTCCACTCTGTCCCAGCAGACCCTTCAGCTTTTCTCCTCCTCCTCAAAGTATTTCTCTGCCCTCAACTTTATTTTTTGCCATGAAACAACCAAAAAAAAAAAAAAAGACCAATTAATTGCTGGTGCAGCTTCCTGGTTAGGGAAGCAAATGGTGGAGGGAAATAATAAGAAACCTGCCCTTCCTTCCATTAGCAGGGGCTGGTGGGTTATTACACGTGGGGCTGCCCCATGTTCTGCTGCCCACAAAGTAACACAGGAGAAATTCACAGCCAACACATCTGTTCTTCACTGTGATTTCAGCCTCCTCTGTGGCAGGATGGCAAGAAAACATGTTTTCTTTGAACATCCTGGTTCCTTGCATCCAGCTGTCTTAGCCACTCCAGTCTAGCTCTGGCTCCAGGGATGAGACTCTATTAAAAATGCACCCAATGCCCTGGAAGAAATTATTTTGGTCCAATCCATTTGGCATCAGAACAGGAGGGAAGAAACGTTGCCTCTCATCTTGCATAATGTTTTATTTGAATGTTGTGTAGTGCATGAGATCAGGCTGTTGTCTGGCTCCTGTAATTCATGGAACTGAAACATCTGTGTCTGCCTTGGTAGATGGTGCCTGCTATAAATTGATAGGACACTATTCAAAAGCTGCTGAAGGACATATCTGAAGTGGGAAATGATGGAAGACAAGATGTTCAAGAAGACAGGACAATGACTTGCTCAGATCCACTCACCAAAGAAAAGAAACATGTTTATTTTTTGGAGGATCTCCCTTGCTTACGCTACGAGCACGGTCTCTTCCTCCTTACCCCAGCAACAAAGCCCCATCAGCAGGATGAGATAATCAGCTTCAAGCTCAGAAGCTCCTGTGAACTCTCACAACCTGCCTCCAGGACCAGAGTACAGCTGGGAAGGGAGATGGAATCAGAGAATCATAGAATAAGAATCAGAGAATGTCCTGAGTTGGAAAGGACCCACAAAGATCACTGAGTCCAGCTCCTGGCCCAGCACAGGACAACCCCTAAAATCCCACTATATGCCTGAGACCATTGTCCAAATGCTTCTTCAACTCATGGCTTGGGGCCATGACCACTTCCCTGGGGAGCCTGTTCCAAAAATATCCAATTCTTGTATCCAAATGTATCTAAAAATTAAAAAAAAGAAAAAAAATCTCCCTGGTACAGAAGCCACATGAAAAAAGGATCTGCAGCTCTGCTGGGAGATGGAGTGCAGATGAGGGAGCAATAGGGAGCATTAGGGGCTGGAGACAGAGGTGCTGGTGGCACATGGGAAGACTTGTTGGCAGGTCACTGAATGTGGGAGCGTGGAACAGAAGATATTGGGAGGATATTATTCCCTGTGAGGGTGGGGAGGCCCTGGCACAGGTTGCCCAGAGAAGCTGTGGCTGCTTCTGGATCCCTGGAAGAGTCCAAGGCCAGGTTGGACAGGGCTTGGAGCACCTGGGATAGTGGAAGGTGTCCCTGCCCATGGCAGGGGCTGGAATGAGATGACCCTTAAGGTCCTTTCCAATCCAAGACATTCTATGATTTTATGACCCTGTGATGGCCTGTGTTTCTGGGTAGGAGTGTGTGTGTGTGTGTGTGTGTGTGTGTGTGTGTGCGTATCCATGGAGAAACTGAGGTTGGATAAAGACAAACTTAAAAGCTTTGCTGTGCTTCTCTTTCACAGGAATCCCTTCCTGATCCTCCAGCCCTCCCCTCCCTTCTGAGACCTGTCACAGGTGAAGGATGATGAAATGTCACAGGAGCAGCAGTGGAAGGGGAAGGCTGATGTTCCCCAACCCTGGGGAGAGCTCCTTTGCAGTGCCATTTTCCATCATTGGCTGCAGAGGAGCGTCTGACAGCAAGGCAGAGCAATTCCCTCCAAACAGCCCAGAAACTGAGGCAGTTTCCTGAACCATCCACCTCTCATCACTCTCAGTGAGTGGCACAACCTTGCAGGAAAGCCCAGCCCTGCTTTATTGCAAATTAGGACTCTGGAAGACCTTAACATTCACAGAAGGAGTAAGACTGGTCAGGTTGCAAAACCTGTAGAATATTGTCCTTTCTGAGAATCTGTGGGGGCAGGACATCCCAAGCTGGGGTTAGGCTCTATTTTTCTGCCAGCCTACAGAGGTCTAAAGTCACTTGGCATCTCCTCAGGCCCCCAGCTGGTCCTTATCCTCCAGAAGAAATGGGTCTCCAACAGACTCTGTATCCTATTTGTCAGCCCCAGGAGAACACTTCAGGTAACCCAGGTGCTCCAGTTGCAGCAGACAGCAGGGATGGGCAACTGAACTGAGCTCCTTGTATAAATAAAACCACCCATATTTCAAAGTCTCCTCATGTTCTCCACACATCTGTGTTTAGGCACCTGATTCAAGGCCTTATGTTGCTCCTCCATATCTAAATCTCTTTGCTGGCTCTGTCAACATCAATTTTAAAACCTTGGTCAGGGTACACCTCTTCCCTATAACTTTGCTTCTCAGCTCCAGTGCACATCTGACAAGTCTTTTAAGCTGACCAGGGTGGTCATACAACTTTCCCCTGCCACCATTCCCTTCTCTAGATATCTGCTGTGGGATATCTAGATGTGACACCCACTGGTGTGCAGTGCCATGCTGAGGTGACGCAGGCGTGTCCCCTGCCAGGGAACCAGTACACAGGAGATCCTCTAGAAGCCCCTCAAGTACCACTGAATACCTTTATCCCTCTCTCACTGCCTGTCCAAGCGCATGAGACACCTCCCAGCCCACGGCAGGTTGTGTTCTGTGCTTCACATCAGAGAAGAAACCTCGGAGATCTTTCTCTGCGAAGGCCGAACTTTCTGCAGCTCTAAACCTTGAGCTGCCAGTGTTTCTTTGATGAGGACAAATCCCAAGTAGGACACCTCACTCACAGGGCTGCATCAGGAGAAAGCTTCTGCTGGAACCCACTGCACAAACTAATTATCTTCCCCCCCCCTCCCTGCTGCCCTCTAGCAAAATGAGCTAATCAAGGAAGGAGGTTGTTATGAAAACACATTTACCACACGCCTGCCTCTCGTGGCCCACAGTGCCCGGTGCTGTCCCAGAGTCGCCTCAGGCAGGTACAGCCACAGAGATAATCAACCTGTGAAGGGCAGAGCTCTGCCCTACACTGCTGTGCAGACCAGAGCTGGAAAAGTGCTCCCAAAAGGGACACCATGGCATTTAAGGAGTGTAAGGACATCAGCAGTGACGGACACAGCAATGGGTCAGCTCTCCAGGACTAGTGGTGGGATGTTCTGCTCTGAGGTACAGGGCTGGTTCAGAGAGGTTTATTCAGTGTCATCACCCATCTGGAGTGAAATGGGATTCACAGGGGCCTCCTTTATCACCGTCAATAGCCCTGCTCTCAGTCCCAAGAATTCCCTCCTCCTCTCTGGACTAAGAGCCCCGATCCCATTTCAAAAGGCCATTGCAGAGCTGTCACACTTGGGGCCAGTTCCTCTGCCCCAAAGGGGAGGCAGTGCCGAGGTGTGAAATGATGGGCACTTTAGCTCTACCTCAGCAGACAGATTAAAGATAATCTGGGCTCAGTGCAGAAAGGGCCATGTCCCTCCACGGAGCCCCCCTGCTGCGCTTCCCTCTGTGCCGAGCCTCAAAGGCCCCATCTCCAGTTTCGATAACTACCTGAGAAAAGTGGGAATCACTCCCTGCCAAGGCCAGCTGAGGGAAGCTGACTCCACTTTCCCTTGCTTTCAGACGGAAGGGGTTCCCAGGCCAGCTGTGACCATTGATGGGCAGCACTAACACTGACAAACAACTGATCCAAACCAAATCCAAGACTTCAGATTTCCTGCAGTTACTTTCCCTCGCAGCATTTATGTTTTCCTCCCCGTCATGTAACTGGAAATCTCCTGTTGCAATGAGAAACAACCCCAGATCCCTCAGACACACGGGGGTGTTGAATTTAGCAACTGAAGTAGCTCTGAGCCTCCCTTCTGGTGGGGAAGCACAGCCCAGCTGGCTACAGATTTCCAAGGAAATGCAAGGTTTGAGCTGGAAGCCATTTGTTCTTCATGTGGCTGATCCATCTTCAGGAAGATTAGGAGACAATTATCATGTGCCTTTGGCATGTAGAGGGTCTCCCAGGTATCTGAAGGCACCAAGAGCTGACCCACAGCAAGAAAATGTGAAGGCAGAAAAGAATACAGAAAGATTTTTCTGTAAAAAAAATTGTCCCAGCCATGATTTTGAGACCCAGAGGGTGGCTGGGCACTGAAACAGGCTCCCCAGGGAAGTGGTGATGGCACCAAGCCTGAGAGAGCTCAACAAGTGTTTGAACAACACCCTCGGGCACATGGTGGGATTTTTGGTGCTGTCCTGTGCAGGGCCAGGAGTTGGACTCCATGATCCTTGTGGGCCCCTTCCAACTCAGGATATTCTGTGATTCTCTGGGTTATTCATCATGTCAGGCAAGTGCAAAACACCTGCAAATTGCTGCCTTACTGGAGGGACTCCACTTTGCACCTTTGGACAAACCAACATGGGAAGTACAAAGGGAAGCTGAGGGTTTGCAGGATCAGAAGCCCCTGCAAGAGTCACTAAATCACACTTTTCTCTCTGTCTGTTAGAGCCCAGAGTGGCACAGGACTGGGTGTGATATTCCAACCTTCTGCCCTGCTGGGTCTCTGAAGCCTGACCTTTACAGCCTTTCCCAGTGCCCCTTCCCCACACAGCACTGGAGGAAATCACTGGGAAGGAAAAAAAATGAGGTGAAGGGGAAAAGAAAGGAAAAAAAAAAACAACCCTCAGCCTGAAAGACAGTCACAGGCTTTTAGACAGCAGAAAGTCAAGCAAGAAAAAGACCCTTCAAATAAAGGTCTTATTGCAGCATCTGTGGGCAGCTTGGGTTACCTGAGACTCTCTAGTGATTCAGAAGACTTTGACCAAGAAAGTTAAAGCCAGGGGCAATCAATGAGACTCTGCAAGCAGCATCCTATCGGGTTTCCTGCTGAGACCAGACAGCGGGAGCTGCACTTTGGAACTTTTCCCTTTTTTTTTTTTTATTCCTGGTCTGGCAGTGAGTCTGAGTATGGATAACAAACCTCCCTCCCCCTCCACACTAATCCCTCACTCCCTAGAAAACAACTTGTTTAAGTGCCTTTTTTCCCTCCCTATCATGTTATAAAGGGGAATTGTAATTTCTGGGTGTACGAGTATCCTGTGGCTACAAGGCAGGTGGGAAGGGGTGGAGAGCAGGGGGATGTGGAGGGTCACTTCCCAGACACTGAGGTAGGTGTCTGCTGCCAGATGATGGCATAAACCCCTTCTGAACAGGGCTACCCTTTTGTGGGGAATCCAAAAAACTCCTATGGCTTCTGAACTGTCTCATAAACACCATCCAGGTCAGCTCAGACTGAGGAATTGTGTGTAGGAGATTTTGGTCATCCCTGGACTAACCCAGAGCCAAAGGGATCCAGGAAGGTGACTGGTATGGCCCATATCTAAGACTCTTGTATCATTGCTTCATTCATGGGGTGGGGATGCCCAGAGGAGGCTACTGCATCCTGTTCCCATGGTTCAGGGGTAGGGGAGTGCTGCTGGCACATCCTCTGGAACTGGGATGCAAAGCCAACCTTGGCGAGGTTCTTGGGTGCCAGAAGGACACCCAGAGGACATGAGCAGCTCCTTAGAGATGAGCAGAGGAGTGCAGAGAGCAGAGCCAACTCCTGGCTCCAGTAACTCTGCAGTAGGACAGACTGGAGATGCTCAAAAAAAACCCTCTTCCCTGTGCAGCAAATGTCAGTTCCTCCTAAACCAACAGGGCTTGTTGACGTCCTGCTTTGCTCAGTCTCCAGAGCTGGTAAAGGCTTCTGGGGAAGAAAGAAATCACAGATGCCCAAATGTTCCTTTTTAATGAAGGAAAAAAAAAAAAAAAGTAATGCTTCATTTCAGAATGACTTTTTATTTTGAAATCTGAAGCAATTTACTAAAAACTCAAATAAAACCCCAAAAATGAGAACTTCCGAAATCTAAATGAATCACTCTCCAATTACTAAATGGAATCAGTGCCTTCCAAACAGCTTTCTTATTAAAAATATAATTGTCCACTACGAGCCAGGGGAAGAAAAAAAAAAGAAGTTTTGAAATATCACAAGTTCTCCCAGAAAATGAGACTGTTTTCCTCTCTGATTGCAATTAATGACCTGCCAGCCAAGGAGTCCCCAGACCAGCAAGGGCAGATTCCAGAGCAGAAGGAGGCTGGTGCCTGGGGGTGCATCCTCCCTTAAGGACAGCTTGAGTATGTTCAGTTGTTCCTCTCAGAATTAAATGGACGCTGCAAAAAGGATGAAATGAGGCAGCACAGCCAAAATCTACGAGAGGCACTAACACAAAAGAGCCTGGGACAGGTCCCTTCTGCACCCAGCAAGGTCAGTGTATTTCCTGCAATAAAATGTTGCCTGTCTCTAAGTGATAAATAAAATGATGCTGCTCTTCTGCCCTAGATTTCCATTCTGTTGGCAGATGGGGGGTTAAACACAAGCAGAGACACCATTCAGGGCTGAAAACCTTCGTGGTGACCACGTGCACCTGGAGGAGTGCATGTGCATGGAATAACAGAGTGGTTTGGGTTGGAAGGCACCTTAAAGATCACCCAGTTCCACCCCCTGACATGGGCAGGGACACCTTCCACTGGACCAGACTGCTCCAACCTGGCCCTGGACACTTCCAGGGATGGAACATCCACAATTTCTCTGGGCAACCTGTGCCAGCGTCTCACCACGCTCACAGAAAAGAATTTCTTCCCAGTATCCAATCTAGACCTAGCCAGGGCTCGTTCAGCTCCTGAAGGGTTTATCCCTCCTCTGGGGGTAAAGACCCTGAGCTATTGCTGCCCCTCTGCATATGAGTGGGAAAGGAGGAAGAGGAGGATGTACTCTGCAAATGGATGGAGGCAGAAGCAACTTGCCAGGGGGATTCTCAGGCATGCTCAGATACTGGATGGCATCTTTGAATAGTGCTGCTGATCTGACTTATAAGCTGCTGAATTCAGTCCAGGCTTGCAGAAAACTTTTCCCTGCTCTCACGCCCCTCTGCAGCCCCTGTTGGGGCCGGTGACATTGCTGCGACCTTGCAGCCAGGCACCTCGGTGCCATCTCTCAGCTCTGGTTCCTCCTCTCCTGCTCCCAGCCCAGCCCCTCGCCCTCCCCGGGAGGCCCCTGCAGCAGCCGAGCGCCACATTTTCAATTTACACCAACTAAATGATTCATCGCCGCCTAAAGAGCCCTGGGCAGAGCCCGGGAGGGGAGCGGGAGAGGGGGGGACAAGATCGGGGCGAAGATACGGAGATGAAAAGCTCCGGTGACCTGCTCTCTGTATCGGCTCTTCTCGGGGCAGCAGCCGATCAATCCTTCCCCCTCCCCTCTCCCGTCTGTGGGTCTGTCTGTCTCCTCCTCTCTCAGCGGACTCGAGTTTCCCGGTGTAAGGTTAGGACAGCAGAGCTGTGGAAATCGATTCCCGAGCCCTGGCACAACGCCCTCCCCGCACACACAGCCCTGGCTCGGCCGGGAGAGGAAGGATGAGGAGCCTTCCCCGGGCATCTCAGACCTCTCACGTGGAGGGAGCTTGGAAATGGGGGTCTGGGAAAGGCGGCTGCGTCACCCCTGAAGCAAAAATCCCAAAATAAGAGAGATGGGCCTGGAAGAAATAAAAAAACAAAACACAGAAGCAGATTTCCCCTGTTTCCCAGTGCACACTGTTCCTCTTGATGGTTTATACGGGAGGGAAAAGATGAGTTAACAGCATGGCTTTGCCCACAGCCTGGTTCCCAGTCTTTCTCTACCTCAAGTCTTCACTAAAAACTGAAATAAAACCCCAAAACCAGAACTTCTGAAATCTAAACGAATAATTTTCCAATTACTAAATGGGTTCCTCCAGCCCAACTGAGTTCTTGCTGGAGGAAGGTTTATCCTGGAGGATGGTTTATACTGGAGGGAAAAGATGAGTGAACAGCATGGCTTTGCCCACAGTCTGGTTCCCAGTCCTTCTCTACCCCAGGTCTTTACTAAATACTGAAATAAAACCCCAAAAGGAGAGCTTCTGAAATCTAAATGGATCATTCTCCAATTACTAAATGGGTTCCCCCAGCCCAACTGGGTTTTTGCTGGAGGAAGGTTTGTACTGGAGGATGGTTTATAGAGGAGGGAAAAGATGAGTGAACAGCATGGCTTTGCCCACAGTCTGGTTCCCAGTCCTTCTCTACCCCAAGCCTTTACTAAATACTGAAGTAAAACCCCAAAAGGAGAGCTTCTGAAACCTAAATGGATCATTCTCCAATTAACAAATGGGTTCCTCCAGCCCAGCTACCTCCTCCATCTCTTCCACAAGCTCCCACATCAGCCTGGCTGGATTCAGCCATGCACTGGATCCCTGGGATGCCTGACTGGGAGGGAAGAAGGAAGGGTTAACAGTCAGGAGGGGAAATGTTTCCCCATGGATCCTCCTGCCGGAGTCGTTGGTGATACATCCCACTTGAGAAAATTCTATTAAACAATCTTTAGATGTTCTGATGTTCAAAAAATTCTAATTTACCCTGAATATACTGTGCAGCCAAAACTTGTTGAACGGGATGTAATTGTCTCCTTGACTCTCAGGGCTACCTGAAAGGATGAGGAAACTGAGACCCAGAAAGCCTGAGGCACCTGAGGCTGGACTGAAAACCCCTTCCAAACTGGGATTGAAAATCAGATTGCTTAACTGCAATGGCAACTAGAGCGAAGGAAAAGACTGAGGTGGGATTTGATAACATTTGCCTTCCAACTGCTTCAAAAAACCCCACAGGGAATTAATCTCAGCAACCCTCCTGAAAAGCACATAAGTAGGAGGTGTTTCTCTTTTCCAGATAAGGAAACAGAGGTTAAGTGGCCAGAGGGAGGAGGGCACAGGGATGCACCATCAGCCAGGTCCACACTGTAAGGCCAAACTTCTCCCTGAAGGATTGAGTCTATAAGATGATTTTTTTGGTTGTTTTCACCAAGTCAATGCTGCCAATCCCACTCATCACCAGCCATTTAATTTTTAATACTCCTTCACAGTGAGCTGCTGCACACCCTGCAGTTCTCTGTGCCCCTTTTCTCTCCTTTTGGGGATTTATTGCTGGAGGTATTGATTGCTCCCTGCCACTGACCCTGGATGGAAGGAGATGAAATATCCAGCATTGCTGTGGTACAATCAATGGCCAAATTCACTCTTTCCTATGCTGCTTGTCCTCCACTGAGGGCAAATACATGGGATTCTGCAGGAAGGATGCAGGGTAAGATGGGATGGAGACATCCTATAGAGCTGTACATCAAATGGAAATATCCTCAGGTCAGCAGCATGAAAGTTTTATGGGCTCGTACTGACCAGGCCACAACTCAGGATTGGTTTGCCAAGGATCCCTTGGACAATTCCAGAGCATGAGTCACGTTTTTGGGCATGTTTTGGGATGTATCCCCCAAGAGCTGATCTGAAATTAAACAGACTGTCATGGTTTTGGGTGAGGGTCACACAAGATGACGAGGATTAACAGAAGGTTGCAATATGGCACAGGTTTGTTCCCTTCTGCTCTAGAAAGGAGAGGTTGCAAGAGCATCACTTCAACTTGGATCACTGCCTCTTCCAGGAGAGTTTGTGATGCAACAGGAAGAACTGGGAGGTGAACTCAGCAGGAGAAGACAAACACACTGCAACAGCAGTGTCCATCAGAAAAACCCTCCAAGGCTGCCAAGGACACTGTGAGACTTGGAGTGACAGCCCCCTGCAGAGCCACGCTCAGCTGGAGACGTCTGGGCGGACAGATCCAGTGCACTTTGCAGCCACCGTCTCTGCTGAGAGGTTCTTGGCAGATGAGACCACCCTGCCACTCATAGCCAGGAGCTCAGCCAACCTGACACCTCCCTCTCCACCGCTCTGCCAGAGGCCTCTCTGCAGGAGGAGAGCACTGGCAGGGAAAGGCTGAAGAGAGGAAACTTCAAGATCAATAACATCATTAAAATTCCTAAAGAAAACAATGCCAGTGAGCCAATATCCCGGTCCTGAGGACACCTGGCTCCAGTGCTCCTTGAGAGGAGCATAAGCCAGTACGACACAATAATGAAATAGTGAAATGAGGTCCCTTCTATAAAGAAGCCCAAGAATATGGGCAGAGACACATTTTCTCCTCATCCTGTCCAGCTAAGCCAAATGAGCAGTTTGACCCCTTTGTGCTCATTTGGCCCAGTTGAGTTGGCCCACACAGGACAAACACTCAACTTCAGGGCCAACACTTTCCCACAGTGAACATGCAAACCATAAGGTCCCCTTGAAAATTAACTTAGAGTGGAGCCCATGGTGCTTACAGGGATCTGATTCCTCTCTAAGAGCAGTGGAGATCATGACAAATCCATAAGGGGAGAGGTTCAGGTCAGCAGTGGAAAGCTGGAGGTGCTGAGACAAGGGCACCCAGTCAGAGCCAAATTGCCTTAAGGAATGGAAACAAGGTAAATGTTGAAGGGCTGCTGGAGGGTTTGATTCAGGCTGGACAGGTGCCTTCCTGGTGCAGTCAGCACACCACGGATCACGTGATGGAGGAGGTCTGTCCGGTATCTACCATCCTTCTTTCCCCTTGCCTTCCGAAAAAATCCTTCCCAGTTAAACCAAGTCCTCCCCAGAAAGTCCCAGAGACCTTGCTGGAGGTACCTGGGGGACTCCTCGGCTCCCCTGGCTCAGATGAGACATCATTTTTCATCATTTTTCAGGCACTGAGAGGAGATGGTTGATGGAAAAGCAGGGCTGGGCTGGTGACCAGCACCAGCAGGTACTTACGTGTTGTGAAGGACACACCATCCACAGTGAGGGTCTCCTGAGCCCAAGCACTCGCTGCAGGTCTCGTACTGGCTGCACGACTCCACAGGCACCCGGGTGAGCTGCAGGAGGAAAGGGGACAGCCTGTCAGGCTTTTCACAGCCCATAATGACTTGATGGAGGTGCAACCCTCCCTGTCCTCTTCCCCTGGTGCCTGCCCTCCCAGAGGGACATCTATGCAGAGCTCGGCAGGCCTGGGGGATGTGGATGCAGTTTGCTCCAGAGCTCAACCTGGTGCAATCCCTGTCCAGACCATCACATCCTCTCTGGCCTTCCCCTCTTCCCCATGGCCTTCCACCCTTCATTGCCAGATGACCTCACTTGCACAGTTTCCCAGGGTATCAGCACATCAGGCAGGCTGTGGGGACCTGGTACCTCGGGACAACTAAACAAGGTGTGATCTTCTGCAGCAAGTTCAGTTCACTGGATCTCAGTGCTCTCTCCCACTTTGGTTGTGGGTCCTGTTGCTTTCTGGCTTCCTGGGAGAACTGAGGTCTTGTGATGTCTTTGCCTCCCTCCCATGACCTCCTGCACCACCGCTCCCCACTGCCACCACCACTCCTGGTCCCAGAAGAGTGTTAGCTCCACTCTCCATTGCCTCTCTCCATTGTGCATCTTCCCAACCATCAGTTCTCCCAGTCCTGGAGAGGTTGCTCCCAGCAGGAAAAGGACCAAGCCTACCAGGCTGGCTATTTCCTTCCTGTCACCCTGCCTTTGCAGCTCAGAAGGCATCAGATGTGGACCTGAAACACCCATCTACTGCCAAAACGCTGCATTTTATTATCTATTTTTCTTTCATTTTTTTCCTTTTTAATTAAAGTATTTCAGTGAGAGATTTCAAAGGCAGAAGGGACTGCCCAGCCTGACCTCCTGTCTCACAGACCAGTGCCTTTTGATTCCTCTTAGGTTTTGCAAGCCCCTTAGATCTTTTGAAGCCAAACACACAGTTTGGGCCCGATGACCTGATAAGTCTCTTTTCCACTGAATAAACTTCAGAGAGCTTCCCTAATATCCAGTCAATTGCTGGTGTCTTCACCCCAGCTCCTGTCAGCAGGGAGAGTTTATTCCTTCAGATGATATAGTGTGGTATTATCCTGATGAAACACCACTGAGAACTGCCAACTGTAAACTGCAGAACAGTTACTCGTGACAAATGACAAGGGGATACACCTGGATCCCCGTGACAGTTTTTCACTTGGCACAACGTTCAGCAGAGTTTGAGCTGTGAAGTGACAGATTAAGATCCATCCTGATTCCACCTGTGAATGAACCAAGAACCGGCTTTTTTTTTTTTTTTTTTTAAATTTTAAATATAAATTTATATCAGGCAAAATTCCAGCTGTGTACGGAGACCTTTTCTATTTGGATCAGAAATTGTCTTTCCCACCCCTATACACGAGTCCCACGTGGTAGTTGATAGTCTATGAACAAAAGCTGAAAATGTGAAGCTCTGCCTTTGACAAGTGGCAGCAGCTTTAGAAAACTTCAGGTAGAAATATCAGGAGGTTTATTTATCGTTGCACCATTGCCTGTGCCAAGTCACCCACAGAAACCAACTGAAAGCTTTTAACAAAAAATGTGAGAATGTGGAGAAAAAAACCCCAACGACCAAAACCCAACACAAAACCACTTTTCTCAAACTGAATCTATTGCCATGAGCATAAGAACATGATCAGGACAGAGAGAGCAGCAAAAGTGAGAAGATCAAGAGAGGGATGGAGTCATTCAAGCTTCTGTAATTATGGTGGACTTGGCAGTGAGAAGTTAATGGTTGAATTAGACGATCTTAAATGTCTCTTCCAACCTACATGATTCTATGATTCTATCAAGAATTTCAAAGGTGAGATGGTTTGGCCATCAATGCAGTTGTTCTAGCTTCCTTAAGCTTCAGGTCAAGAAGGTATCAAAATGCTCATCAAATATAAATGTTGTGCTCCAGGATTACACCCAATTAGACTTGTTGAGCCCAACAGTCTGTGTTGCATCCAACCTCCAAAAATACATAGAATTTTTTTACAAGTATATATCAAGAGTTGCAGACCTTATAATTTATTATGTCAGCCATTCCCACCTCTTTCTTCCACCTAAGAAAAATACATTGTGCGTTACTTTTCCTGGATCACACCTGGCTTGACCACCAGAGTACTCGAAGAAGAGGCAGATAATTCAGTTATGAAAGACTGTCAACCTGCCATTCCTTGATCCAGATGTAACTGGTTGTGTAATCTCCCCCTTGGAATTAGAAATTTGTGGACACAGTTGGGATTGGCTCTGCAGTTCCTCCCCAAATCACCCTCAGTTTAACATACGCTGCTGCTTGATTTGTCCTCATTAGCTGGGGGTAGTTTTTCTCATCTCTGAGCTCGTTTACATCTGTCTTATAGAACTGAGCCCTGATTAAGAAGTTTAGATCAGAACATGCACTGTTCAAACGTCTGATGATGTTGGGTTTGAATGTTCTGGCTCATAAGCCACTTGTGGCTATGATATATGTACAAGAGAGAAGTCCTAGAGGACTGAAATTTGCTATTTGTTTGCAAATTGCTGCAAAAAGAGTAGATAAAAAGTGGTCTCTGTAGGTTTTACTATTATTATTATTTAATTAGCCATCAAAGGATATCCAAGCTCCTTTCAGAGTCGAGAGGAACCTACTGGGAATCCAGATCTTCATCTTTGCAGAAATGTTTTCCTTTCAGTGTATTTAGGGTAGTTTGTGGGATATACGTTGTTTAGGAGCACACCTTGCTTGTGTTGCTGTCCCAGAGACCACAGATGTGTGGTAAGAGCTTCCACAGCCTGTCAGTCCCACCAGAGTGTGTTTGCATTGTGACATGTTATTCCTGCTGTCTGAGACCCTTTATGAGTTCACCTCAAGCAGCTTTATTGCGAGATTAATTAAAACTGCCCCACGCTGGTAAATGTCTCGGGCTGTGAGTGTCAGACCTTCTAATTAATACAGAAAGAAACTACAAAAAACAAAGGAGCTGCAACTGAAAGGGAAGCCACCTAAGGGTCGTCTGCTGAAAAGAGAAAGAACATCAAGCAAATAAGGCACATCTGAGGTCTTATTTTCCTTTTTGGAACATAAACTCTAATTAATTCCGCTCAGCTTTCCAAGCTGAAAGTTTTGAGAACTGACCGTGGCCCTCCAGGGAACAGTCAGCTTTTTGTGCTGCTGCTAAAATATCTGGAAAAGGAAAAGTCCACACAGCCTCCCAATTACAAAGCCTTGACATTATTCACTGCAACGAAGGGACCAGACAGCGCTGAAGGTTGAAAGCTCCATGGTAAACCAGGCTGTGATTACTCCTGCCACCTCTTCTCCATCCTTGGAAAGCCTGACAGACTTTTCAAGGTTATTTCCCAACATCAGTGAGGGTCTTTCATTGAGGTGGAACTTGGATTCAACGTTTTGCAGCAAATACCACAGAAACACAGAATATCCTGAGCTGGAAGGGACCCATCAGGATCATCAAGTCCAACTCCTGGCCCTGCACAGGACAACCCCAAGAATCCCAGCATGTGCCTGAGAGTGTTGTCCAAACACAAAAAGGGTTTCAGCAGGCAGAGGATGAACAAAAGCAAAGTGTCTTTAATTTTGGGGCACTGTGAGCCAGTTTAGAGTAATTTAAATGCTGGAAGTGGTCCCGGCTTGACTGATATTTTGGCCTCACTGTGCCAGAGCAATATATGGATGTAACAGAGATGCCTGTTGTTTTAAGGACTTATATCCCATACCTTAGGAAAATATACTAGGAAAAGGTTCTTCCCCCAGAGGGTGGTTGGGCACTGAACAGGCTCCCCAGGCAGTCACAGCACCAAGGCTGCCAGAGCTCAAGGAATGTTTGGACGATGCTTTCAGGAACAGGGTGGGATTGTTGGAGTGTCTGTGCAGGGCCAGGAGTTGGACTGGATGATCCCTGTGGATCCCTTCCAACTCAGGATATTCTGTGATTCCATATGTGATGAAGCACATTTTATCAACGGGAGCTGGAGCTGGAAGTGAGGTCTCATGCAGCTGAAGCAGGAGCTTCCTAAGTGTCTTTGAAGATGTGGGCTCCTGACATCTAAGTTCGTGCAAGAAGTTCAGGGGAGACCTGAATATTGAACACTAAGCTATTAAATACGACATATTTAGACTTTGGGTTCTTTGGAATATTGAAAGTATAAAAGTAAGGTTCCTGTAGAAGCCTGTGCACACACCTGATGGACATCTGCTGTGCTTCCAAGGCTGTTTCTGCAGCTGACCAGAGAGACAGATGATCTCTGATCATCTCCTAGGTTGGCATTTCCAGAGCAACCATCCCCCCACAATGATTTCCAAGATCATTGGAGTGTGTGAAAGACCCAGGAGCCCCACCACCAGCACTTTGCTTGAACAGGGGAGACCAAAGGTTCAGGATCTGAATCCCTCAGGCAGCTTCACCTTCCAGACTGTTCCCAACTCACAGCTGGGGAGGTGAGACATTGGGACTGGTTGCCCAGGGAAGTTCTGGAAGCCCCTGGATCCCTGGAAATGTCCAAGGCCAGGTTGAAAGGGCTTGGAACAATCTGGGATAGTGGAAGATGTCCC
This sequence comes from Lepidothrix coronata, assembly GCF_001604755.1. NCBI lineage: Eukaryota > Metazoa > Chordata > Aves > Passeriformes > Pipridae > Lepidothrix > Lepidothrix coronata. The sequence continues at coordinate 6,920,379 of NW_016690200.1, forward strand.
TGCCCATGGCAGGGGTTGAGGCTGGATGGACTTTAAAGTCCCTTCCCTCTCAAACCTTTCTATCATTCACACTTTCTATCCAGAGTGAGGTGAGATCCCAGAGCCAGGGGTGGACAAGGGGTGAGTGATTCCAATGTCCTTCTCAAAGGCAGCAAGAAAACAATGAGCAGCTCCAGCTGCCATTTCTGCAGCAGGATTTGAAGAGATATTTCACTTCATCAACACATCCATTCACTGGATCCCAAAGAAATCATTCATGACTTTCTGGCTCACAAGGACATCTTGAAAAATCTGGCAAAATCCACAAACTGCTGCACAGTTCAGAGCTCACCTACTACTTTAGGAGACATCATCTCACCTCTGATCCAGCCTAACTTGCAAACTGCAGCTTCCCAGCTCCCAGCTTCCCTTCTACCCTCCATTTCTAGTATGAATGAGTTACAGAAAGTCATTTAAAACAAAATGATTGAGTGTTTTGGATCTGATGGACAGTAGCAGCTAATCCTGTTAGACATTTGGCTCCCACTTCTGCCATTATATATTCACAAAAGCTCCTGCTATGTGCTCAGTCGTAATTTTCTGGCTCCCGTTTCTGACTCCTTTATTTCAATATACATTGCTTCTTTCTCCCCTTAAACTGCCAACATTCTGGTCAAAACCTGAATCATTGCTCAATCTCTGCTGTTATAATTGGATGCTAATACAGAGGCAGGATTTATTCAGTCTGATGGACTAAGTTAATTTAAATGTACAAAAAGGCATCTTAAGTAGCCAATTTCCTTCCCGACAGTCAAAAGATACATTTCCAAAACACTGAACAAGCCATGTGGGTTCTGGGAATGCTGCTATCTTTCGAGACTCAGCCAGTGCCCCCCAAAAATGCAGGAAGATTAAGAATTGAGCTTATTTGATTTCAAAGCCTTGCAAAGAGTGTTCATGATAATACAGTCTATTAAACAGAGCAAGGCAAGAGCAACCTGAGAGACTACTGGAGGAACCATTTCTGCACCCTGAACAGAATCAGTGAGGATGTTCTGTCACCTGCACAGCACCCCAAGATGTCAGTTTTATTTTGGCCTGAATTATGGACAAAGGGACTTAAAATTCCTCTGTTTGATACCCTGTCCCTTATTGTCTGACCTACAAACTCAGTGAAGAGCAGGAACACAGAAAAGCAAAGCCCAGGGGAGCTGAAGCCTATGTGATTTATACTGGTAAGAAACAGGACTGCCACACATGTGGATGTAAAACTGGTGGGAGAGGAGATGATCCTGTGGGGTTGGAGATGAGGACCTGGGTTTCATCCCAGCCTGCCACTCCAGCATGATAAGTAAATAACTTCCCAGTCCCACTGGGACAGAGAATGTCATTTCTCATCAGACACCCCCAAGCTTTGCCTCTTCATCATAGCACTCTTCCCAGGAAATCCATGCTTACACACCTGGAAAACTGGGGGCTTTAATTAAGAGCGTTAATTGGGAGCAGCAGTAGCTGTCAAGGACAAATGACACAATAATTAAACTGGGGGTCAATGCCCTGCTGGGTGGCAGGATAAATTACCTGTTCAAATATACTTGTTCATCAAAGGCTCTCTACCAACAGTTGTGTATGCTTCTCTTCTCTTCTCTTCTCTTCTCTTCTCTTCTCTTCTCTTCTCTTCTCTTCTCT